>NC_087452.1:18440293-18723204 GCF_036321535.1 Camelus dromedarius
ACTCAGCTAGTTATAGCTATGGTTTTAGCACAAATCGCTAAAAGGAAAAAAAAATCTTGGCCAACTGCAGAATTTTAGAGCTAAGATGGATCTTGAAAATACACCTCATTCTATACAAGCAAAGGAAAGAATGGAGAAGTTAATCAATTTGTCACAAGGCCACCAATTGCAGCATTGGTGATAAAAGTTTACCAAAACAGAGATCCCCAGATCAACTCAAGTGCTCACTTGGTAACGCTGGGCACACTGTAATGCTGGGCACGCTGTAATGCCAGCAAGAACCAAAGAGGCAGTGGAACATTTCCTGAGCAGTAGAAGCAGCTTTGCACTGAGTTCCAAGTTTCTAACCCAAAAAGCTCTTTTTGCAGGTTGGTTCCTGAGGAAGCCTGATTCACCAAGAAAGGGAGGGAACGGTTTACTCATAACAGACTTCTCTAAGTTGGTGATGTTTTTCTGTGGTCCTTAAACCACCAGAGTGATCACTGCAAATATGACTCCACCCATCCATCTTCCTGCTTCTCATTACTTACACTAAGGACAGAATTCTTTACTCATTCTACAAGCCCCCCCTCCCCCAGGGTCTAGCCCTCCTCCTGCCTCTGCAGCCAGGGCCACTGCATATAGTTGTGTACTTTGTCCTGGGGACAAGGGGACTGGAAATCCAGGCCACACTTCACCTGCCAAGCCTGCAATTTGGCTTAAGCTGCATCTGCCAGGAGGAAGGGACATTTTAATCACCAGTATGTGGGATCCCTGAGGGCGACAGCATCTCTGCCTGCCAGCTTTCTCGTACCACCTCCTCCCGATTCTGCACAGCATCCCCTGGCGTTTCTCTGTGTCTCTAGAACTCAGCCTGCCCCCGGCCATCACAGACCAGTGCACAAGCCTTTCTCTCTGCCTGACTCACACCTGCCTCCTTCAAGCCTCAGTGTAATCAGCTTTTTCTCAGTCTCTCTGACCACGTCACAGCTCCATCTGCCTCTTCTTCAGAGCCATCACCGCAGTGGCAGTTTGACATTTATTGGAATGACTTTTGGATGATTGTCTCTGTTTCCTAATAGAGATTAAGCTCTATGAGGACAGGGACCGTGACATTTTCTCCGCAGCACTTGGCACGGCGCCTGGCACAGCATAGGAATTCAGTAACATTTGTTGAAAGAAAGAAAAAATGGTAAGTAAATTTCTGGCACATTTTCATGTTACTTCAAGTAAGCTCAGCAACTTTCTGTGGCCACGAAATAAGTGCCGTGAGATCGATCTTGAACAAATCACTTTATTCTCATTGTCCACTAAATATTACTGGAGAAATAGTCCCCGACTTGGCAACTTCACAGAGCTGTGATGAAAGGAATGAATGAAAAATCAAAAGTAGGGAAAACCGATGCACATATAAGAGATGATAGGATGAGATCAAAGGGCACTTGGACTTGCTGGAAGGAGGACTCTGGAAGTTTTGTCACTAGTGCTGGCCCGAGGTGGTGGGTGGGGTGGGGGGAGGGAGACTGGCTGGGACAGAGGGGGACACCTGCTCCTGCAGGCCTGTCTATATGGGCCCCTCCTGCTCTGATTCCTCAGATAACCCCAAGAGTCTTCAGTGGTGGTTTCGGTTTCCCAACATGGCTTCCTTCCTGACAAGAACTATTTCTGACTGTAAAACGTGTGCAAATCACTTCCAAGTAAACGTGATTAGTGTCTCCTGGGGCTAAAGATCAAAGGCAGTTAAGGTGGGGCAGGGGCCTGTCTCTTGTCACAGGAAGGTCAGGGTAACTTAACCTTGAGCTTTTCCTAACCAATTAAATCAGGAACGCCCACAGTATTTACTGCACACTTGCTGGGAACTGAGTATTTATCGTACTGGACTCGGTGTATTGGCTCCGTTAAACTGAACACATCCAAACGGTCCACTGTCTTGGCAGCACTTGGCATGTTAAAAAGTATCCATTGTATAAGATATATTTGATGAACCTCCATGCTTTCTTTTGTATTTATCAAGCTAATTGTTTCATTTTTAATAAACAACAGGTTGGACCAGGGTGAGAAGCCATATGTCTCACACCTCCCAGAGCCACGGAGCTCCAAATAGTCACTTTACAAGGACTGGTTAGATTACAACACATCCTTTTAAACCTTTTGATTAGGGCAAATTTCTAAAATACACAAAGGTAGAGAGGGTGGTGTACTGGACCCCCACGCAGACTCATCACTGCCTTCAACAATTAGGAGTGCTTGGTTACTCTCACAGTAACGCTTTTAGAACTCAAGTGGGAAGATACTTGTTTACAAACGATTCTTTCTGAATGCTTTGGTAGAGTTAATTAAATTGTCACATGGCAAGTTCTTACAGCGCTGTGGAGAGAGGACGGGTTTGGACAAATGCTAATAAGCCTCCCGACAAGCAGTTCCTGTCTATTTACCTCATGCTAACACCCGATGTCTGCATCCCCTTTTGTTTCCTGGAGACAAGAGGACTTCAGATGGGATACAAAGCAGTTTAGTAGAGGTAGGAACCAAAGCCCCAGTTTTCCACTTCAGATGGGCTTTCTGCCTTCCAGGTACCTCCATTTGCGAATGCTCCCTGGTAGAGAAGGCCAGGAGATCCTACCTATTTATGGGAAATGCCTGCAGAATGGAGAGGCAGCCAGCCAGTTTTGCTTAAGATCATGGGCACAAAAGGGTTCCCTGGAACAAGAAGCCAAGCTCATTACACGAGACAGGGGAGAGTGTTATAAGTAAGTATTCTGAAACTCTGAAGCTGAGTGATTCATTTGTCCAAAAGGAAAGCAAGAAATTCCCAATAGGCTGCTCCTTCCGGTATTAAGTGGAGAGGTCCTGCTCATCTTTTAGAATTGCGTTTCCTGTACAGAGCTCTCGGCCTCTAGTAAGCTGATTGAAAGCTTTTGCCCTCCAAGAAAGGGGCAAGAAGGAGTCCAAAATACGCTTATTTACTTGCACATTTACCCAGAATCACTGTAAATCCTTACATAGAGAAAGGGGGTAGAAACTACACCAGGCTGGCAGTGGCCGGAAACATTAAACAAATAAAAGCATGTGGGGAGAAGCCGAGAAGAACAAGGTTACATACATTGTGTCAGAAGATGATGTGAAAAAAAGATAATTCTTATTAGATGAAGAACTTTGAGCTTAACATGTTATTGAATGTGGATGGACCTCTTAAAGTTCCGTGCTCAGAAGCAGCACATAACCCACCAGGGAAGGGCATGCACCAGCACACCACGTGGCGCACTGCCTCAGGAGCAAATGAAAGTGCATGGGAGGGCAGGGAGGGGTGAACTCCGGAAGGACTTGGGGAGGCTGCATGGACTGGGACTCCGGCTGGTGTTCTCAGCGCATCGACAGTATCTAGCAGGTGCTCAGTAAATATTTGCCCAACTGAATAGATGACATCCAAGCTGTATTTGAGGATGGTTAAATTTAATAGCTCTCTCTACACAGTTAATCCCTCTCTCATTTTCAACACCTGAGAGTTTTGGAATTTGGAATCATAACGTACAGGGGAGCTCAGGTAAGTCAGGTTGAAAACGATGTGTACTGATACAGGTGTGTATTTCTGGGCACTTGCTGTACTTGTAAAAAAAATTATGATGCATCGTCTTGTTGCCTCTCTAGACTCTAAATGTGATGAAGGCAGGAATCACAGCTGTCTTACTGTGTCTCCCAGCCCGGCGCCTGAGAACTGGTAAGTGCTTCATACCCTTTGTGAACAAATGAAGCAGCAGAAATAAGAGTACCAGTGTGGAGTTGGTGTTGAAGCTGATTAATCTCAAAAACATTTCCACTGGGTTTCAGCATAAACAGACTGCAATTAATTCCATCTGCAGATGTTTTAATACATTCTCATCCAGAGCACCTGAGGGCTTCCTGATTCTTTTCTTCCTCTACCAACTGGAAACTTGGTTTTTCTTCCTTGTAGCATTGGTTGTTGTTGATTGGGGGGGGGGGTTCAGTAGTTTTCGGGGCGGGGAGGTAATTAGGTTTATTTATTTATTTTTGATGGAGGCATTGGGGATTAGAACCCAGTGCTTCTGAGGTCACACCAGAAAATATGAGTTGTGACGGCAGGGAGGAATTTGTGAGAGACAAGCATAAGAACACAAATGTTGTCAGTCGGGTATTCTGTTGCATTTGGTTAATTAGGAGCTTTAGAATATTTGCTATGAATTAATGGACAGAGTCTGTCACTTCATATCAATAAAACAAGCTACTGTTAGGGGCTTTGGTTCCAGTTAGCCATGGGACCTCAGGCCTTTACATTTGTGAAAACTGGGGAGTTTGATGGGATTAGTACGTCTCAGCTTCAACTTGGGGTTGTGTATCAGAATCACTTGAGAGTGAAGGAGAAAAAAAATACAAATGCCTGGACCCAGCCATGTAGACTCCCCAAAGGTAACATCTGGGCATACAGGTCAATTTATTTAAATTTTCTTAGTGTTTGTTTCCTTTGAACCAGATCCGATAAGGGCTTCTTAAATTTCAATGTGCCTGTGTCTCATCTAGGGGTTGTGTTAAAATGCAGACTCTGATCCAATAGGTCTGAGATGGAGTCGGAGATCCTGCACTTTGAACAAGCTCCCAGGGTAAAGGATGCTACAGTTCTGTGGTCCACACTTTGGACAGATTTGTCCACCTCAAATCTTTTGGCATTCTCTTAAGCACATGGAAATTCCTGCCCACAACTAGAATGTTATCACATGCTTGGGACTTAAACTGCAAGTGCAATTAGGTGTTGCCATTTCTTTTCACTTTGAAAATAGAGTCAGAAACATCTACTGCTGTATGTGATGTAAAAAGAATCTCTAGTGCGCAGATGTCTTGTATCAAGGATGGAGAGGGTAAGTGACATCCTCTTCTATCTCAGGCACTGTTCCCTTCTTGATTTAAAGGACGCAAAGTCATGTTCAGCCAGACAAACATTCCTCAGCTTGTTATTCATGCTTTTTTAAGTCATTCAGTCTCTTCTGAAGTGATGCCTGATTTCAAAAGGACACTCATGTCTTCAAGGGAAGCAAAGGTTTATAAGAAACACAAGTTGCAGTTATGACAAAATTACTAAATATAACCATCGTCTAATGCTTCTGCTTAAGAGAATACACAAATTGTGAGAATTTTAAATATGCCTGCAACCTAGGATTTAATATAATAATAATAATAGCAGCTAACATTTGAGTGTTATCATTTGCAAGGCCTTAGTATGTTTCATATTACTGAAGTCATTTAATTCCTCTTCTATAGCAGTGGGACTCCCGAGCCAGTGAACTAAGCCAATAAAAGCGAAGGCCAGAAGTCTATCAAAAAATAAAAAGACTAAGTCTGTGGAACCAGTTGAGTCTTCCAGACAGAGTGAAAAAAGAATCATAGCATATCAAATTTAATTTTAAAAAATTGCATATCAAATTAAGGATAATGATCAAAGCTGTGTAAAGTTTCAAGTCCACTCCATTCTTGTGTTTGAAAAGTCAGGAGCCAGGAGTTAATGTCAAACTGCTTTGCTCTGTCATTGCCAAGAACTCTGTTCTTGTAACTTGTTGTAAAGCAATGTGCTTTTCGTAAGGATGACGTTGAGGGATCATCGTGATCTTCTTGGCAAAAGAGCAGTGGTTCTCAACCAGGGGTGATTTTGATCCCCAGGGGATATCTGGTAATGTCTGGGGACATTTTTAACTGTCACAACTGAAGGGGAGGGCGCTACCGGCATTCCATGAGTAGGGAGCAGAGATGGTGCTCCACATCCTGCAACACACAGGACAGCCTCCTACAACAAAGAATTCCACGGCCCGAGATGCCAACAGCATCCAGTTGGAAAAACTTTGCAAAAGAGTATTTCACCAAATTTGCAAGGGTAATGTGAGGTGGCCAAGCGTTTGAATTACAAACCTTTTAAAAGTGAATTTTTATACCATAGTCATCCTAACCAATATGTGGCAAGCACTGTCAGCAACGACCCACTTAGGATCACTCACTCCAGGGGCATGTTACTGCTATGTGCTGGCATGCTGCTATGTGTACTTCAAAATAATTTATTCAGTTAAGTGGGCTAAAAGTTGCTCCTGTGATCATGTTGAAACCTTCCGTTCATTTATTGACTCTCTGCACTGACCAGCTAAGCATATGCTGTATGGTAGGCCTCAGGGATACACAGAATAAAAATAACGCTGACCACAACAAGAAAATGGGGGAAAGTCACAAACAAAACCGACTGACTCTGGCCTCAAGGAGTCTAGAGGTCAGAGTGGAGACGAGTGAACAGACAACTTAAAAGCCTGTCGGGTAAGCACCGGGCAGGATAACAAGCACAGCTGTGGGGAGTGGGGGGCAAGGGAGGATGCTCCTCAAAGAGAAGGTACCAAAGCTCAGTCTCGTAGGAGAAGCAGGAGCAGGTGAGTAGGTTGGGGACTGGTGTCTGTGTGGCTGGAGCTGCTGGGATAAAGTTGCTGTCTATGTTTCTCAGTAAGTCTATGATAATACCAACGATAAAAATAATAGTGGAAATTCCAAAATAAATTTTGTGAAGCAAAAAGTAGGAGCCGGATACTTCTAAGAAACTGGCCCATATTAACTCAGATAAGCCTCACAAAAGCCCTACCCTGCAGGTACTGGAACTAGGCTGATTTTACAGATGGGGAAGCTGCCCCACAGCGTGGTTCAAGTGACCAACCCGAGGTCACACGCCTAGTGACTGGTGGTTGGGATTCAAAATTGAATTAACCAAGTTCTGGTGCCTAAACTCTTAACCACTACCTTATACTAATGAAGAGCCAGAAGACATGGTGACTGTCCCCAGCAAGGGCTATTAACTAAGAGACTTAGAGTTAATCTAAGGGGCAGAGTAGAGCTACTCAGTGGAAGTCATAACCTGGGGAACCATGCTTTTGGGATGAAGACCAAACTTCTAACCGTGGATTACCAGCCCTGCCTGATCAGACCCTCGCACACAGATCTCTCTCTCTCCCCTAATCCCCCTTAATCTCCATCTCGGCCTAGGCTGCCCTTTTGGGTGTTCTGGAGCTAGGTGATACCCACCTGGTCCTCCCCTTCCCCGCCTGCAGTCTTCAAGGGCAGGCTCTCTCTATCCTCACCTAAGGAGGTGCATTCATAGTTGAGGCTGGAGCCGCTCCAACAATACCCTGGTGGGCCCCTCCTGTCCAGCTGCGGGCGGCAGGCCCCATTGAGGAAGACCCTTCAAACACAGTCCTTCCCCGGGAAACACCCTGGCCACATTTTCACACATACTCTGCCAAGGTTATCATGAGAAACTATCAGATGCCAGCAGAGGACCCAGACGAACAGCCTCCAGCACTGTTCCGACGACACTCCCATCTATTGACATCACCAAAGGAGGAGAGTTCTCTTTAGAATGAGAAACATTCCAGAATCATCTCAGCTCTCTGACCCTGAAGATACCTGGTTTCTTCCAGCTTTAAGATACTGTAATTCTAAACCTCATGATTCATAGGGAGGTGGCATAGTAGTTAAGAGCACAAGCCTGGATCTGTGACTTTGAGAAGCTCATTTAACCTCTCTGAGCCTCTGGTTTAATAATAATAACATCAATGATGATAATAATAATAATAATAATAATAATAATAATAATAATAATAATAATAATAATAATACAATAATCTTAATATCTCATCTCATTGGGTTGTATGAGGGAATGCAGGTAAATTCCTTAGCAAAGCATCTGGCACACAGAGCACTGAATAAATGTTAGTTTTTTATTATGACTGGATTATAAAGAAAGAAAAGAGCAATTCGTGGAAAGAACTACAGGCTGCATTTGTCAACGTACAGAAAACAGTTGAAGATCCTATGCCAGATTTTACTGGGGTACAAAGGAAATCTAACACTTGCCACACAATTTTCAAAACAACTTAACTAGTCTGAACCTTTTTTTAAGTTTTGTAAAATAAGATTAATTAAAAATGAAATGGCTACCTTTCACTTTTACCTTCAAAAATTTCACCACCAGTCAACGTCTATTTGCAGAGGGAAATGGGGAAACTGCCTGAGTTAGTGGGCTAGAACACTAATGAGGCAGCTATATTTAGTCAGGGGCTGCCCACCCCCCCTCGCCTCCACAGGGGAGAATGAATTCCATCAAGGCAGCGTGGCTGCCCGAGCTTGTGCCTGATCTGGGCACTACATCTCTTTGAAAAGCAATTTTTTTTTCTGTGTATTGAATGGATCTGTGCCAAATCTCATCCCACATCTAAGTTTTGCAGGGTACCTCAAAAAAAAAAAAAAAAAAAAGATCCCATAGCTAGATCACCAGATAAGATGCCTTTTGCTGACTTCTTTACAAAGCAAAAGCAAAAGCAAAAACAACAGATGCAATCCTATTTACCACTGATTTCATTTTAAAGAAACTTTTTATTGATCAGAGAAAAATAAGCCGTAAGCATAAAGCTAGGGGAAGGTTCAGAAGGCAGCCGCTTCGGGCCTGTCCTCCTCCAACTAATGTTAACTTGGCTGCTGTACAATTCAGAGCCCATGCCCTCCACACACCAAGCCATTCTGAGTTTGAAATCCCTTAAGCAACACATCAGGAGAATCTGTAATTGTCTACCAAATCCCACAAGCAAGAGTCGACTTCTGCGTAGGGGCAACGACCCTGAACCACACCCAGCAACTGTGAACTCTTTCTCTCCTCTATGCTGGGTATTTGGTCCTATAGTTTCTCAACAACTGTCATGTGCCCTTGGGCCAGGGTTCATGTCTGATTGATCTTGGTGTGCCCAAACTTGGCAAGGGAAGCGACTCAGTAAGCCAAAGAACAGCAAACCAACCTCAGAGACCACCCTTTCTGCCCTTTCCTACACCTTCCAAGTGTAGATTTTTCGTTTCTCCCAGGCCAGCTTGCTTTTCCCCTCTGTGTCTGCTTTCAAATAGAAATGTCGGGCACTTCTTTAAAAGCAAGTGAGTTCCTTTATAGAGTTCTGAGGGTGGCTTTTTCTTTAAAGATCTTGCAATCAGCATGATCTAGTGTATCACCACGCTGTCTCACAAAAGATAGCAAAGCATTTCTTAAAGGGTGAACTACAAGAAAAAGTGGTTGCCAGCAGAGCAGGTGTGTGTGCGTGTGTGAAATCCTATATAACACAGGACACTTTTAATTTTAAGATGAGGTGTGAAGATAAAGTCACCACGCCGGACAACTCTTGGAAGAAAAAGCTAAAAGGACACCATTTCTAGATCAGGGCGGACTTCACTCCCCCACTGGGAGATGCGCCACCAGGCTACACCCACCCTTTGTATCCCAAGCTCAGCTTTCCTGTACAATGTGGCAAATACTAGGAGGAGAAACCTATAAAGCGTGTCGCCTCTCTGATGTCCTTTTTACACTAACACCCCAGAAGACAGAGTCCTGATCCACACCCTGTCGCCCCAAGCCTTCCAGGGCGGCGTCCGCCCCAGCCAGCCCCGGGATAAGGTTACACGACTTTCCTGTTTCTTCTTATTTTTAAAAGACTGAGACAAATATCACCCTTAGCAAGAGTCTAATCCGAACACGGGGGAGGGGGGAGTCATTTTTTTCTTGCCCGACGTTGGGAACATTTCCTCGCCCCCGAGGGCTCCGACAACATGCCTCATTCCGAGGCTTAGGAAGGAAAAGGGGACCCCCAGATTGCTGCGGCCTCGCCCTGCAAACAAGTTTCCACTGGTTTGGCCGCTTGCAGTTACGAGGGCAGGCGCTGGGCGTGGAAGATGCGTTTCCGCATCCTCGGATCTTGCACCCAGAGCCCCCTCCGTGCTGACCCCCATCGGTACCCGGGGTGGCGGGGACCCCACTTACCCCACAACGGAAATCATCATGGCAGCCACCACCAGGTAGTTGGTCTGATAATAGAGCAGGTTGCTCACCACGCGATTGTTCCATTTGGAAATGTCCCTGAAGTCCGGCCGGGCAAAGCGGTCAGAGCCCGGGAAGAAGTCGTCCCAGGCGCGGAGCGGAGCGATGGTCACGTCCATGTCTCGCTTCCTAGCTTCTTGTTCTTTGCTTCTGGAATCTGGCGGCGGCGGCCGCGGCAACCGATCAGCTGAGCTGGGTGAAAGATGACAGCCGCTCTGGCTCGGTCGGCTCTGCGGTTGGCGGGCAGCGAAGCAAAGGAAGTTGGAAGCGGGCGGGCCTTTTTTCTGTTCTTTACTTCTTGATTGGTTCTAAGTGGTTGGTTACGGGATAACTGGGGCCCCACGACAGAGCCAGGGACAGTGTGTAAAACCGAGATGAAAGAAAGAAAGAAACCAGCGGAAATCCCCTGTCTGAAGCGAGGTGGCAATGCCTTCGCTGGCGGTCTGAATATAAACAGCCTCCTTTAAAATACCCCTTTTGAGTATCTAACCTAGGAATGTGTTCTGGGCCTTAGGGATAATTTTTGCAGCTCTTCAGATACCAATCTAAGTGAAATGGTGTGGAATGCAACCTAGTGTTACTGGTGGATGAGGTGGTTTTGAAAATTAAGTATTTACTAACCTTTGCACATCTGAAAGCAATTCGCATGTGTTTCACCATGAGTCACTAGGAGTGAAATCAGTTTGGCAAAATAGGAAAGAAGGACATTTAGAATGGAAGGGCTGCTTTGTTCTTTCATTTCTTTTCTTTGTTCTCTATCACTATTTTCTGGGGGCAAATTTATCTAACTACTGTGCCATTCTGATTAAGTGGGCACTCTGGTCAGTTCAGTCCTGAGCTGGGCACGTTGTTTACATTTGAAAGCAACCAAGAATCTACTGATTGTTCTGCACTCAGTATTTTCTGGGCAGAAACATGGATTCCACTCCAAAAAAAAGCTTTCTTAGTTTTATCCTAGTATCTGCAGTCAACTCTAAGGGAGCACAGTATTTTAATAGATGATGTGAAAGCTTTGCATCCCAGCCCAAGGAACTGCCAAGAGATGTATTAGTTGTAAATTTTCTTCTAGGGGTTCCAAAGAGTCATCCTATATTCTGTTAAGGGGTTGGTTTATAGGGTAAAGCTCCTTTTATCAAAATGCATGAGAATAAAGTATTTTGGTTAATAGTGTGGTTAACTGTGTGGTATGCAGAATTCTAAGGTGTTTGTATCTAAGATAACAAAGCCTCTAAACCTGCAAGCAGTGACGTTTTTAAAAAACTAAATTCACTCCCCTTGGACCACCAATTTTCAAAATATCGAACAGCAATTAAATATACCTAATGCAAAGTCTAGAAGATATGATTTGATTTCCCTTGATGATCCAGAAGGCAGGTAAGGAAATTTCAATGACTCTAGGCAATTATTCCTGCCACTGGTGTTTAGGAAAGTGTGGTGATTGAATCGAATCAGCGCTAAGATATAGCCTAGGTGATTTTTTTTTTGAATGAAGTTTGAAATGTGAAAATGTTCCTGAGCGCTCACATTTTCTTTCTTTTTTATTGAAGTTTAGTCAGTTTACAATGTTGTGTCAATTTCTGGTGTCAGCATAATGTTTCAGCCATACATATACATACTATATCCATTTTCATATTCTTTTGCATTATAGGTTACTACAAGAAATTAAATGTAGTTCCCTATGCTATACAGTAGAAACTTGTTGTTTGTCCATTTTATATATAGTAGTTAGTATCTGCAAATCTCAAACTCCCAATTTATCCCTTCCCACTCTGATCTGTGTGGTCTTAATAGTGCTTAAACCTGAGTTTTCTCTGGTATTATAATAAACACTGACTGACCTTCCTCTATCTTGTTGCAGTTTTATTGCTGTGGTTGTATCTGGGTAGACTTGATAGCAAAAAAAAAAAAAGGTTGAAAAATTTCAATATGACGCCAACAGGTATTTTGAGTCCTTTCCAGGTGAAAAAGGTGAAAAGAATGCAGCCCTACTGTGCCTTCAAGGACCTTGCAATGCAATGGAAACACTAACATAAATACAAGACAGCAAGAGGAGTACTAGGCAGAGATGTTGCCAGGCCTTGGTGCTCAGTTACAGGAAGTCAGAGGGTGTGGAAGAATCCCCTGGGGCTTAAGGATTTCAGGAAGCAGCATTGTGGACAGGCTGAGTAAATGATCTTGGTCAAGATCAGTGTAGCCCCAGGAGGACCCCACACCTGTTGGAGAGACCAGAGAACATTAGGACTTCTTTCCTTCCAGTTGCTCAGGACTGCATGACCATAAGCTGTCGTGTGTGTTAGTAATCATATGATTGCTCATTGATCGCAGGCAGTTGTTATCCAGTTCAGTGTTTTAAAATTTATTTGCTTAAACTGCCAAAGAGGTTTAAAAATAGACGTGAAAAAACTGAATATAGCTGTATACAGCATGATCCCTTTCTTCCTGTCTCCTAAAATATTAACCATGCTTTGCTCTCTGGGACTAAGGAAGAGGTTTTTTGTTTTTTTTTTTTTCCCATGACACGTTTTTACCTTTGTTATAAAATCATGTTAAATAAAAATGAACACATATGCAATCCTTTATCTCAGTCTCTGTTTGAAATGCTTTTAGGAACAGCTCTTGGTCACTGTTCACTCTGCGGGATCAGGTTCAACGTGGAGGCCTTCCTGGGACTCTTCTGTCCAAATCTGTGCTTCAGGATAGGGCCACCCAGCATATTTATCTGTCTGTACAAAAAATCACAGCGGAGAGTCTAAGATTCTGTAATATATTCCACTTGAAATGAAATAAATCTGTTGTGGGTTTTGCTTGCATGTCTCTGTTACTTTCATTACTCGGAAGGACAGGTGGCCATTTCTTATCTGTCAGTCTGAGCCAGTGGGAGTGCCTGGTATCATCTATCGAAAATAGTACTACAGTGAGTCAGAGTGTTAGTCCCAAGGCACGCAGAGGCAGGGCCAGATGCCTTTGCAGACCTCTTCTGGGGCCAGCAGCTTCCTGTTTCTGGGCCTCAGCTTCCTCCTCGTGAAACGGGTGGGTTTGGACTATGTGATCTCCAAGATGTCCGTTGATTTTTACCCTCTGAGGGGGTTGTGGTACTCACTGCCACTAATGGAAAGGTCTCCTAAAAGTAGCATTGCTGGGGACCCAGTTCACATGAGCCTGCTTTGTAAAAGAAGGGTTTAACCTTAGTAGTTGCCATCTGCAGAGTGATCTGGGCAAGAGGAAGAGGATTCTGGGTTGATTTTGAAACATGTGACCTGGAGAGAGGCTGGTGTCTCCTGCTACTGACTGTGAACTGTGGACTGTGAACTCTGTCCCTCCATGTACTGCCTGGCACTGACTTTCTGCTCAATGAATGCTATTGAATTGAACCTGATTGAGGGATAATAAAGGACAAAGAGAAGATTAAATATCATAATTTATTAATAGCAGCTGCATTTACTGAGTGCCCATCAGGCTTTAAGTATTCCATTTCAGGGGTTGTCAGCTTTATTTCGTACAGAATCATCCAGGGCTTTGCAGAAGGTTGAGGGTGGGGCCCGAAAATTTGCATTTGTAACAAGTTCCCTAATGGTGCTGATGCGGCTAATCAGGGACTATATTTTGAGAAGCACTGAGGATTTCATTTAATTTCAGTCTTGCAAGGTGAACAGTATTATTCTCAGTTTACAAATGAAGACGCAGAAATGCCCAGGGTCTCATAGGTGGAGAGTTAGGATTTAAACTGTTCTTTCTGACTCTAAATCTCGTTTTTCTCCCACTCCAAGAAAGGATATATGTGTATATATATATATTTTTTTTTTTGAACATGGTTATTTTTCTGTATCCAAAATCCAGACACAAAATCACGCGCACGCACACACACACACCATACACATCCATCTGTGTGCCTACGTAGCTACCTATCAACCTCTGACTCTGAAAAAAAAAATAGTCCAAAATTTTATCACCATTTATCTTTAAGTGATTAGATGCTTTGCATATACATAACTTGTATAAACAAATAATGTTTTACGCCTATATTTTCAAGCAACATAACGGCTTTATACACTAGGTAAGATTTCTCTGATTAAGTGTATTTAATTAAGATTTTAATTACAAAGAAATCTTTAAACCCATGGGAGTCTCAGCAAACTCAGCCTCGCCGGCCCCGCCCCTTCTCGCCGGCCCCGCCTTCTCTCAGTCAGCCCCGCCTCCTCCCCGCCGGCCCCGCCCCGCCGCTTCGCTCCGCCCGCCCGCCGTGGGGGCGCCTGGGAAGAGGCGGAGAACAATATGGCGGATGGCGAGGAGCCGTAAGTACCCGGGCTGTGCAGGCGCCCCGGGCCGGGCTGGGTTGTGAGAGAGCGCGGCGGTGGGCGGTCACCGCCTCCACCCGGGGTCCCCTCAACCCCCCCGCCCCGTCCCCTCGCCCCCCATCCCCTCGCGGCGCCCAATGTGTAGCGTGATGCTGACCCTTCTTTTATTCTCTCTTTCTTTTAGGGAGAAGAAAAGAAGGAGAATAGAGGAGCTGCTGGCTGAGAAGTTAGTGCTGCCGGGAGGCCGGGGCCCTCTCCGGGGACCCCCGCCTCCCCCCACCCCAGGCCTAGGGGACCAGCCGCAGCGGGCCCGGGGGGCTGGGAGGGGGGCACCCGGAGCGCAGGCCGCGCGGCCTCATCCCCTGACCCCCGCCCGCAGCCCCAGGGGCCCGGCGGGCCCTCCTGGTCTCGGTCTCGGGCGGGCGCCGGGCCCGGGTGCCGCGCACAGATCCCGCGCCGGCCAGCCGGGTGCTTGACCCAAAAGTCTTGCCGGAGGACCCTTGCTCCCCTCTCTTCCTCCTACCCAAATTGTCAGAGCCGCGATCTTGTGAAAAGGGAATCTTACTGAAACACAGGAAACGGACACTAGACCGTTTTGGCCTTTCGTAAACACTGAGACAGTAGTATTAATTGCAAACTTTTAATGAGAACTTTATGTCAGGTGTTGTACTAAGCACTGCAGTCATTTTTGCAAAATCATTGGCTCTTAAAGGAGAGTGATGATTCCAAAGAGCTTATTTTCCTCATTTATCACACACCCTATTTTTTTTTTTTTAATCAGATGCTTAGTTTTGTACTGGTGAGACAGGTTTAAACGAAGTGTTTTCCAACCTTAGCAGCACCACATAATTTTTCTTCCTTACACGAGGGGAAGAAAGTACTCTTCTTACAGTGGGCGTGGTTAGTGATTCTGTGCCAGTTCCCAGCATCAGTGTCTTGGAGTTTTTAGGTATCTCCCTGAGAAAGTTGAATTTTAATTGCACGAGTTCTGGAACGACACGTTCCATTTCACATTCCTTCCCACTTTTCATTTACTTTCCACTTTTACTTAAAATGGTAGCTGAAGTTTAAATGTTTGCTATATGCCAAGTATTGTAATAAGGCCTTTGTGTGGATTATCTCTTTATCCTCGTTCTGACTTTTTGTAAGTCAGCCTACAGATGAGGTTTATGACTGTTAAGTAATCTATTCAAGGTCACAATGCTATTAAGTGTGGTACCAGACCCAACTGTGACATTAAATATTGCTAGGCAATAATTGGTCCCATTTGTAAAAACTGAATATTACTAACAGGTTTGAAGGTAGAAATTGTGGGATTATAGGAAATATTTGAAAAGTAAAAATAATCACAACCAAAGATGAATCTTGCAGTGAATAAAAAAATACATGTATTTTGTTACAGGACTCCCACATTACTCAATTTTCTTTTCTGAAAGGTTTCTAGATGGTAATGCCTATCTGTGGCATAATATAACCTGACTTTTTTTTGTGTTTTGTGGCAACAAAAACCATCTCATAGTCCTAAGAGATTCATTTTTGAAAATTAGGACCTTTCAGAGAAAAATGTATGAAAGTTCCTCTCATCAAAAATAATCTTTAAATTGCACCTTTCAGACTTGGAGAGGACACATGAGTTATGTTAGATTTCAAGTATCATGATTCTGAAAGTGGAGGACTTTCCTGTTTTTGTTTTTTCTTGTAGCTGATATTTCCAGATCTCAGTGTGTTAATGGAACAGATTGGGGCAGTTTGCATTGATCCTTAGTAAATTCCAAATGTTTAGAATTCCAGTTTCTCACCACTTGACCAATATCCCAAGTTTGATCTTAGGTTGTTTTAGGAACCCAGAAACATGTTGACTGATTATATGCAGTTGTTAACTTTAAATAAACTATATAATAGCAAGAAAAGAAATTGAAAGCATATGCATAACCACATCGAATACTTCCCTTTTTATTTGAGTGAGTCTGGTGTGGTTACGTTTTCATTTGGGGAAACCATACTAGTTGTAGGTGTGGCTTTTTCGTACTGATCTTTGCAGCTGAATTTACTGTGTTCTGTGCAGAATGGCTGTTGATGGTGGGTGTGGGGACACTGGAGACTGGGAAGGTCGCTGGAACCATGTAAAGAAGTTCCTCGAGCGATCTGGACCCTTCACACACCCCGATTTCGAACCGAGCACTGAAGTGAGAAACGTTTATTTTTAAATAACTCCTCTAATAGTTTAATGTTCAAAAAGAATAAAATGCTTCCTTTAAAATTTGCTTTTATAATGAAAATACTAATATAATTGTGTAAGTTATCTTGAAATACTGAATTGAATATTTGCGGCTGATCTTACTTGAATGACTGATACTTGAGTCGTTATTTTCACATTTCTCATGTAGTATGTTGAGATTTTTCAGGAGTAACATAACTTCAAAAACCTCATTGAAAATTCTAAGTTATATACTTCAGTTAAAATTCCAGTTTAAAATTACTTTTGAGACACATTCACCTTTTTAGTCCTTCTCTGAGAAATTTAATTTTCATAGGAATATAGATGTGCTTGTTTAAATTTTGAAATTTAGTTGAAATAAGCATCTTTACTTAGAAATGAATATAGTTAATTGCATGTTAAAAATTATGTGATGCTGTATAATAGTGGAATAGAATTTGGGACTGGTAAGTGTCTGACTTAAATCAAATGTTCAATTATATACAACTTGCTTTTTATTACAAGATAGAAAGTACTTCTTTTCAGTAAATTTTTATGTCCTTTTGTGCTTACGAAGAGTTGCTGTTTTGAAATAGAAATACCATGCTGCTCCTAAAATTAAGGTGCAGTATCTTGGGTTTGACTCTGTTTTTTCTGAATAACACATTTTTCTTTTAATCTTGGACAGAATTGACAGTATTCTGCATGTCTTTGGTTAAGCCACCATATTTTCTTGTGTTTCTGATTTTTGTTTTGGGGGGGGTCTGGTAATTTAAGATACTTCTCTTAAGTGATTGCTTCAAATTGTATTTCTGCTGATAGGCAATTTTCTAAGAGTTTTATCCATTCTCTCTTCCTATCATTTCATGATTTTGAAATTTCCCTCACTGTATTCCAAAGCAGCTATTACTGTTCTTACTTCCCTGTTTTTCTGTAAAGACCTTTAAACACCTGTGTAGTGCTTGATCCTCGGTTCTTATGATTTTTTCACTTTTCTATTTTTAGGGAGTCAGTTAAATAACTGATTTTGATGCCTTCCATCCCTTTCAAAGTTAAAAGAAAATAATTTTTGGCAAGGCATAGTTTTTCTTCTTAGCAATAGCCTTTTAATTTCATTCAGTAAAGTCAGTTTAGAAACATTAAAATTGAAACTCTGAAATCATTAGGGTTATAGAATTTCTGATTCTACCTTTCTGATAAATTTAAAATAACTTATTAAACACAGAGCCTGCACTTTGTCCTCAGTTGCATTTTTCATGGAAATACCAGAAACTATTTTATGGCTTGTTGCTTTATTGATGGTACTTATAGTTTTTATCAATCAGATTTTAATACACCTTTTCATTCTTTACAGTCTCTCCAGTTTTTGTTAGATACGTGTAAAGTTCTAGTCATTGGAGCTGGCGGCTTAGGATGTGAGCTCCTGAAAAATCTGGTAATACATATATGTATATATGTGAAATGTGTTTTTTCTCCTTTATGATAATTAAATGGTTTTCCTTTTCTGTCATACTTGGAAATTTCTTTATTATGATTGCTAAGCTTTTCTCCCGAGCCTTTGTTAGATAAGTTTATCAGCTCAAATTCCAGACAGTAATTAAAATGATGATGTAACTTAACCTTTTAAACCCTAAAGTCCTCAGCTATAAAATCATTGATAGAAATTGTTACTTCTCTTTTCCTCGTTGCTTTTTATCGAGCAAATCTTTGTGCTTCCTCTTGCAAAGTGCTCATTAATTCAGTGAAGTAAATAACAAAACTGGTAATTCATATTTAACATGTAATATCAAAGAATTTATTTTTGTTGTTGTTGTTCTTCAAAATAACCCTGTTAGGTGGATTGGAGTTTGTCTTGTTTTTATGTAGAGGGAGACCCATGTTCAGGGATGTTAAATGCCAAGTTTTTCTGGATTATGGTGATGTGCCTGGAATCTAGTCCGAGTCATCGATTCTTAGTCAAGTGTTTTGTTTTGTTTTGTTTTTTTCACTTAACCATTAGGTCATTACATGATCTAATCATGTAGTTAGTTTTGATGACCGTGTGGCAGTAGACCCATAAAATTTGGGAGAGCTGAACTTTTTTCTTCCTTTTCTTTTTGGATCAGTCTGTTTTAAATGAATATCATCTCAAGAGAGGGTACTGTTTAGTGAAGCTATTCCCATATGCTGGTTAGAAGTCCATAATTTGTGATTTAACTAATTAGTTTCATTGGCTTCTGATAACTACAGAGTAGCTTTTTATTAGACTTTGTTAATTTATTTAACAAAAATGGATAAGGGAAGAATTGATTTAGAGCTGTTATATGCTGGCCTTCTCATTAGTATGTGGAAAAGTGGAAATGCTAGAGTAGGCTCCTTAGAAAATGAAGCAGGTAACAGGTGAAGGACCTAAAAAGTCAGCCTTAGGACTAAAGTTTAAATATAAGCAAAACCACCACATTAATTTTGATAGTAACATCACTCCTAGTGCAAGTGCAAAAACTTAATACACTCATGGTACTTAGTACTAGGCTGGGTTCTGTGGGGATTGCAAGTCATCATGGTCTATGTCTGTAATGAATCTGAAGTATCATTGGGAAGACAAGTCTCACACAAAATAAACAGCATTGTGTATGATATGCTCTGCGATAAGGTAACAAAATGACAGTACCTTAGCAGACATAAATACCCTGGCAGTGTGAGAACCAAAGGATTTATGAAGGTTGGGCAGTGGTTTTGGTAGGCATTGTATGCACAAATCACCTAAATGGATAACTTTTTTTATTTCAGAGCTCTTATTTGCAAATGTAATAGTTACCAATTTTAAATGTAAAGTAATTGGAGATTAGATCTGAGGAATAGTCATCAAGCAGCCTTAGGAGTGGCCTTGTTATTTGTTTATTGCGTTGTAATAACCTCTTACACGAAAGAAAACTAAGGGTTTTCAACCTTACCACTTGTTACTTTGCTTGTTTCAGACATAAGTACATAAGAGATACACATACATGTTTTTTAAATGGATTGAATCTCTCAAAGGCTCATTCTAAAAAAAAAAAAGAATATGACATTAATATTATTAATTTAACATATATTTATCGAGCCTCATCCTCCATATGCCAGGTATTGTCTTTTTGATTTGTTTTGTTTTTTTGTTTTGCCAAGTACTGTTTTAGATGCTAAAGATACTGCATTGAACAAGACAGCAGGTGTTTGTAGGGCTTATGTTTTAGTGGAAGGAAAAAGACAAGTGAAATACATAGTATGTGAGATGATAATAAATGATATGGAGAAAGAAAAGATAGAAGATAGTAGCTGGCAGGAAGGGAAAGGGTTCACAGGAAGGTGCTATTTGAGCAGAAAGGTGAGCAAGAACATTCTAGGCAGAGGGAACATCAGATGCAAAAACTGTGAAGTGGGGGTGTGACTGTTACCTTCCAGGACTGCAAGGAGGTCAGTACAGCTAAAGCAGAAGTGGGTAAGGGGGTCGTTTTCTAGGAGGGTATCAGAGACAGCAGGAAGTGGAGGGGCTTGGAGTGAGTATCACAGAAGACTGTAGTGGCTGCTCTAAGAACTTTGCATTTTACTCCGAGTCAGGAAGTCATAGGAGAGCTTTAAGCAGATGAGTTGACTTGATCTAACTTTAACCTGGATCACTGTGGCTGACGTATTGAGAAAAGACTAAAGGAAGAACGGAGGAGAAAGCTGAGAGGCTGGTTAGAAGGTTGCTGCAGTCATCTAGGTAAGAGGTGATGGTGACTTAGAATAGGGTGGTGATATTGGAGGTGGAGAGAGGCAGTTGGATTATGGATATGTTTCGAAGATCAAGTCAACAGGATTTGCCGATGGGTTGGTGTGGGACATGAGAGAAGGAGAGGAGTCAAGGATGACACAAGGTTTTTGCCATGCGCAACTGGAAAGATGGAGTTGGTATTCACTGAAATGAGCAGGACTGGGAAAAGAATAGATTTGGAGGTGCTGGTGAGCAAGGATGATTGGCTTTGGTTTTGGAAACTGTTAAGTTCGAGATTTCTGTTAGATGATGCTTTATCTTACGGGGTTATCTGAGGTCACCAGAACTAAATAGAACTAAGAAGCACGTGGATACTCCCAATTCTGGCCAGTAAAGTAGGAGAAAAACTCATGAGTGTGGTGAATGGGAAACCAATTTTTTAAAAGTATTCAAATTCTCATAAGTGGGGTGACCAGGTGAAGCACGTTTTAAGGAGGGGAATTGATCCACATCCTGCCAATACTTGAGATGGATAAGATCAGAGAGACTGGAGGTAGCAGTGTGGAGGTCACTGGTGAGCTTAGCAGGTGCAGTTTTTGGTGGAGTGGTGGGAGTGAAAGTTTTTTAGAGCAAGTGCAGGAGAGGAGTTTGAGAAACCAAGTATGAACAACTCTTTTGAAAATCTCTTGCTGTAAAGAAGAGCAGAAAAGTGGGGAAATTATTGCCAAATGATTAATTTGATTACTTCAATAAACTGACCAAGACCAGAAAAACATAATTGATTATTGAGGCTTGCTTTTTTTTGTTTTTTTAATCTTTTGCTTTTGCTGGTAAATTTGAACAGTGGTTGTACTGGAAAAATGCATGACATCATAACACAAGAGTTTTTTGCTTTTCTCTAGCTTTTTAAGTGCTTGCTCTTGAATCAATACTTTTAAGGTCTTTCTTTGTTACATGTGCAGTGTATATGTTTATATGTGTGTGCTTATAACAGTATATGTCTTATCATAGTTACTTCTGAATGGCAGCATGCTTAATGTTATGAAGACTAAGATCAAGCTTATAGAAATTACTTTGAACAATACCTGAAAAAGAACAGCAAGTAAGGATAATTAGTAAGACTAGTAAAATTAAAATACTTAGCAGCAGCAAGAGCAAAGCAACAAACTTTACAGACATATTTAAGGGGTTGTAAAACAACTATAGAAATTTTAAGTATTCTCTTTTGGTTGTAGACTACTTAAAACTGAGTAATTACACTTTTTTGACCTTTACAAGGACCCTGAATTTTATATACCTTTCTAGATAGACCCTTTAACCATTGAATGCCATTATTTAGAATTTATTGTTTATTATTGAGAATTTGTAGATTTAAGACTAATGAAAAAAAATTTTTTAATTTCAAGTGTAAGGAAATTTCTGCTTGATTGGATTTTTTTTTATTCCCACAGGCGCTGTCTGGTTTTAGACAGATTCATGTTATAGACATGGACACCATAGATGTTTCCAATCTAAATAGGCAGTTTTTATTTAGGTAAGTTTTAATATCTTATTTTAAAATTGTGGTAATCATTTGAACTTGAGTACATTGCAGTTTAATAATTTTAAAAAACTACTGAGAGGATAACACTTACTTTATTAAGAAGATAACTACCACTCCCGTCTTAGGCAAAATTTTGCAGGAAAATTTTGCATATCCTGGTGAAAGTAGTTTTGTAAGCAAATACATGTTTTTGTTGTTTTTAAAGAAGTTTCCAAAAGGTGTATGGGATTTGAGGTTGATTGTGCCCTGAAGCCACTGAGTGCCACTCTTTTCCTCCTGTTAATTTTATAAGAGAACAGTAACTCTGTATTAGGCCTAGTGAGATATATTGGTGGGGACTTAGGAGCCAAGATTTGAATGGTGACTCTAGGGGAATGAAGTTGTGACAGAGTTTGAGCTTTTTCTAGAAGGGGAAAGAAAATAGTGAGCTAAGGAGAGAAAACCCAGGAGCAATTGAAATGAAACAAAGAGAGATAATTACCTTAGAAATACATGAAATACAGAAAGCATCTTGTTAGAAATGACTTTAAAAACTGGAAGTAGGCCATATATGTAAATCTGAGGAACAGTGCATTAATTTCAGTATGCAGTGTTTAGGGGTTTGAGTGGCTTAGATAAAAGTGTCTATTTGTTAATCAAAGAAGTATAAATATGGTGGGATTAGGACTTTTCTATCTCTCTCTGGCAATTAGAGTACTGATAGAAAGTGCTCAGATAGTCCTAGGCATGCAGGATGAGGTTAGGTTAGCAGAACAGATTGAAATCAAATTTTTGGATAGGCGTAAAACCTCTACTCTGTCTCTGTGGAAGGTCTTAAAGAAATGGAAGGATAGGTTGGGCCCTTTCCAATTTGACAAATTTTTAGCATATGACTACTCTACAAAAGCACCACCGAATTCATTGGTTATTGATAATAGGCCATGCCCTTTAACTTGAGGCTAAAATAATGATTGAAGATCCTAATGAGGGTTCACATTTGTGGAGTGCTTAGGATGTGTTAAGTACTTCCTAAGCTCATTTTATTGCCCCCATTTAATCTCAGAGTAAAGTCCAGGGTTGATACTTGTTTTCCAGGTTAAGTAAATAGGCCAAGGTGTCCTGCAAGGATGATGTGTGTGAAAGACCATTTTATTCAAAGTGCAGTTTTCAAATCCCCTAATTCCGGACTGGTTTCCACAGAAACCATCTAGGAGCTCTTTTATTTGGAATCTACTCTGAAAGCACATATAATGTACAACCTGAAAGATTCTTGAAATTCTGTCTTAGCTCCTTTATATATCTGATAGTGCTGTCCAGAGTAGTTGAGTGCAGTACTGAAACCAAGTTCCATGATTTGTGCTAGAGCTTTTTCTATTGCAAGTTAGGACCAAGTCGGAATAAAACTCTTGTCACAAGTTTTGAATAAAAAAAGAAAACATACTGCTTTATTGGAGAGAAGGAAATTGATCTGTTAAAGCATGTTCCTTTAAAATTCAAATTTTGAATAAAATATGATTTTTCTTAAGCACATTGATTTTTTAAAATTTTCATTTTTGAAATGTTAACTACATGCTTAGATAGGAAAGAATACAAAGAGATAAGAATATAGTAACTTCCAATTGTTCATAGTGCAGTAGGTATACTATATCTATGTATATAACCAAAATATGTTGTGAAAAGGTAGTAATGAAGTACTTACTATGTGTACATGAGGGAATGATTTATGTCTGTAAGGACAATGAGGAAATATTTGGAAAGAAAATACCACTTGTACTGAGATCAGAAGAGAGAATTCAAGTCCTTTCCTCTGTAGCTGTGGTTATTACATAGGAGTGACTTTTTGAGGTTTTAAATTTTTACCTTCTTGAAAATATTGGTAATAAAAAAATATATTGGTGACATACTCCTTCAAAAACATGGTTATGGCTTCTAATGAGACACAGGATTACTACTTAATCAGCGCACATAGAAAGAAGGGGAATAAATGAAGGTTCTTGCATCCCTAGACTCTCGTGTTTATTTGACTCAAGACCTGCATAGTAACACCTTGAGGTTCTGGGGTTCAGGGCAAATACTTGGAAGTCTCTGACCTGGGATAATGTTTTTGCACTGGGTAACACAACAGTGAGAAGTGGCCAGGAAACAGGCTGTTGTTACGCTTAACCTTTTAAATAAAAAGAGCACTGTTCATATTTTCACCTAAGAAATACCTAGACTTATCAATACTTAAAAATACTTAATTTGAAACATCAGCAAGGGTTGACATTTAGTATTGAATGACTAATTATTCATCAAAAATGTTCAGGTAGAACTATTCCTTCTAAAAATCCTCTAAATAAACTCACCATGAATATTTTTATGTTTGAAAGTATATTATGTAGATCATCTAGATTTATATCATAAATGATAATTTAAATATAATTTTTCCTGTAGGCCTAAAGATGTTGGAAGACCTAAGGCTGAAGTTGCTGCAGAATTTCTAAATGACAGAGTTCCTAATTGCAATGTAGTTCCGTATCCTTTTGACAAATAATCTACTTAATATTTAACTTTTTGAAGCTTCTTACAAATTTATTATGAAAGAGATGTTTAGTTAACATAGAGAATATAGATAAGCAAAAAGAAAAAAATCAGCAGTAAGCTTATTACTGAGTTATCTGCTGGTAACACTTTGCTTTATGTCCTTCCAATCTTTTCTTTTTAAGGTTATATAATTTCCCTCCCCCTAATTTTTAAATTAAGCTTCTGTAGCTGGTACCATCATTTATTTTGCATTATTGCCCTTAGTTTACGTTTCAGTTGCACATCTCCTCTACTAGACTTAGTTCATAGAATGGATCCCATTACTTTTTGTGTCTCCTGACCAAGCAGGCAGAATAAAGAGTCAACATGTTATTAGCCAAATGGAAGATGTGTCAGAGTAAATTTATTTTTACAAGAAATACATTTTTAAAAAGGAGTATTCACGCTTTGTTCATTCCCATACCTTTAGATCCAGGGAACTTTTAGTATTATAGAAACTCAGGAAGTGAAATTTACTATGTTGGAAATACCACAAGATACAAAAATAAACATAAAAAATCATTTGTATTTCCATATACTAGCGGTGAGCACATGGAAACTGAAATTTAAAATATAATGCTATTTATAACTGCTCAAA
The DNA here is from genome assembly GCF_036321535.1 of Camelus dromedarius. Taxonomy (NCBI): domain Eukaryota; kingdom Metazoa; phylum Chordata; class Mammalia; order Artiodactyla; family Camelidae; genus Camelus; species Camelus dromedarius. Next base: position 18,465,045 of record NC_087452.1, read on the forward strand.
AAGAAGGAGAAATACTTAGGTGTTAATTCTAACAAAATAAATATGGGACTTAAATGCTGAATACTGCAAAATGCTGATGGAAGAACTCAAAGAAGATCTAAATAATGGAAAGATATTACGTGTTCAATAATTAGATAATTCAACATAGTAAAGATGTCAGTTTTCCCCAAATTTGTTTATAAGTTTAATGCAATTTCTATCAAAATCCCTGTGAATTTTTTTGTTACTATAGACAGGATTATTCTAAAATTGATACAGAAAGGCTAAGGAACACCAAAAATGATACTAAGAAAGAATAAAATGGGAGGAAGCACTTTCCAGTTTCAAGACTAATTATATGGCTACAATAATCAAGACTGTGTCATATTGCCAGAGAGACAGACACAGATCAGCGGAACAGAAGAGAGAAACCAGAAATAGCCACATGCAAGTATGGCCAATTTATACTTGACAGAGGTGCAAAAACAAATAGAGGAAGGATAATCTCTTTAATAAATTGTATTGGAGCTAGGCAAAAAAATTCAGTCCTCAAAATTACAAAAATTAACTCAAAACAGACAGGTTTAAGGATAAAATGTAAAACTGTTAAATTTTGGGAGACAACATGGGAGAAAAATCTTTGGGGTGTAGAGCTCGATTGAAGAGTCCCTAGATCACATCAAAAGCATGATCCATAAAAGAAAAAAAATGATAAGTTGAACTTCTTCAGAACTTTAAAATTATACTCTGTGAAGGACCTTGTTAAGCAGATAAAAAAACAAGCCACAGACTGGGAAATGCTTATGAAGTAGGTATGTGACAGAGGACTTATATCAAGAACATATACAGAACTTCCAAAACTCAACAGTAAAAAACAACAATGCAATTAGGAAATGGACAAAAAATACGAAGGGATATTTCACTAAAGAAGATAGCAAAAAGCACATGAAAAGATGTTCAACATCATTAGTTTTAAAGCGAGATCCAAATTATGATCACAGTAAGATATTACAATACACCTATTAGGATAGCTGAAATAAAAAATAGTAAGAAATGTTGGCAAAGATACAGAAAAACTGGATTACTCGTACATTGCTGGTGGGAAATGTAACATGGTATAGCCGTCTGGAAAATAGTTTGTTTGGCTGTTTCTTAAAAATCTTAATATATACTTTCCATACTACTCAACAATTTCATTCCTGGGTGTTTACCTCAGAGAAGTGAATACTATGCATAGAAACTTACTCTTGAATGTTTGAATGTTTATAGCACCTTTATTTGTAGTAGCCCAAAGCTGGAAACAACCCAAACATCCGTCAGTAGGTGAATTGTTAAACTGTGTTATAGCCACACCATGGAATAATACTGAGCATTAAAAAAGAACTAACTAATGAAATACAACTTGGATGGAAATCAAGGGCTGAATGAATGAAAAATGAATGCCAATCTCAAAAGGTCATATATTGTATGATTGCATTTATATAACCTTCAAATGGCAAAATTGTGGAGATGGGGAACAGATCAGTGATTGCCACAGATGAGGCATGGTGGAGGGGCTAGGTGTGACTGTAGAGGGTAGCAGGAGGGAGATCTTTGTCATGATGAAATAGTTATATGTCTTTATTGTGGTGGTTACATAGATCTCCATGTGTTTAATGACAGAGCTTTACACACACATTGTACCCATGTCACATTTGTGGTTTGATACTGTACTATAGTTGTGTAGTATATATCCTTTGAGGAAGCTGGGTGACTTATGGGACCCCTCTGTAGCACCTTCGCAAAAATAAAATGTTAAAAATGCAACTTCAGGTCCCTATAGGGAGAAAGAAAAGAGAAAAAAAGGGAGTATGCACACTCTTTGTCTATCCCTATTGTTTAGATCTGGAAAACTTTGGGTATTTTGTAGAAATCCAGGAGATGGAGATTTTTTGGTCTGGCGCCTGGGTTCCTGCAGCTTTTCCTCCAGTGTTTGCTCTCTTTCGCTTTTGACCTCCCTTTTCTAGCTGTAGCTTATGCCTCTTGTTTGCCTGGCCTTCAAAAGGAATAGAAGTCTGAGTGGGTGGGGGCTAGAACTGAATGTGTTTTTCATAGCTTTATTTGTACGCCAGGATAAAAAAATTAGGGCAAGCATATTATATATTGCCTGCTGTTTCTCCATTTTACTTTTTAAAATATATAATGGACGATACATTGTAGTTTTAGAAAAGTATAATTTATGTTACTAAACAAAATTGCTCAATTAGAAAGATTAAAAATTTTTTGGCATACGTAATGCTGTTAAAATGTTAAGTACTATAATTCACATCCATAGCCAGTTTTGACTGGGGTTGCCTTGGCAGCCTTCAGGCTGGTGAAGATTGCTGATAGGGTGTGGGTTGGGTAAAAAAAAGAGAGACTTGGAAAACTGAGGTAAATGAGAGCAAAAGAATTATTCTGAAAAAACCCAATGACAAATCATTAGTGCCTGAAAAAGCTATTGGAAACATCTGTGTTTTTTAAAATTAGCTTTGCAGTGACTTTTTTTAATTGACTATGTCTAATGTATAGCATCGTATAAATTTAAGGTGTACAATGTGTCAGTTTGTGCAGTAACTCCTAAAATCATCTTTCTATAAGGGAACTATAATGTTCTCTTCACTAAACAAACGTTATTGTCTCTCTGTTTGGTGCTGGTGGTTAAAGACACAAATTCTGCTTTCCCAGGGCTTATGGTTTTATATAAAAACTGAAGTAGAGTAGAAAGTATAACAGAGACACAATTTTAATGATATGGAGGTTTGGAGATGAGGAAAAACTACTCTAAGTAGTTAGGGGATGACTGGGAAAAAGGTTTTTTAGGAGGTAGTTGTGTTCATTTTGTCAGATTCCTTGAATTCCACTGCTTTGAATATTGATGACTTATGTCTTGTTTTGAATAGACATTTATAATTTGGCATTGTTAAATTCACTTTACAAGTTAAAAACTTAGCAGCTTAAGTTCCTTTACTTACATTCAGACATTTCAACAAGATTCAGGATTTTAACGACACTTTCTACCGACGTAAGTTTTCCACTTGAAATTAATTCTCACTAAATTCTTACTATTTCTTAGTTGCTGTCTCTTTGAAGATTGCTAGCTATTCGAAAGCTATTTCTTCATTTGCTTCCATTTCTTGGGGTTGGCTTTTCAGGAAAGTTGTCAACTGTTGTCTGATTGAAAACAGAATGCCAGTGTTCTAATTCTTAGTTGTCACTGTTAGCTGCATTTTTATATGCTTTCTTGAGTAAAGATTACTCAAGGATTAGAAGCTGTGTGTGTCTGTATTACAATGAAAAATGTGTTTTTTTGGTATGTTTCTTAGGAATTGTGAATTATTTTGTGCAGCAGCATTTTTAAAAACTAAACTTGCATTTTTTTCTCATAGAATTTCATATAATTGTATGTGGACTGGACTCTATCATAGCCAGAAGATGGATAAATGGCATGCTGGTAAAGACTCAGTGTTGTTACGGTTCTCTGAAGTTCTAACTGCTGCTCTTAAATGTACTGAAAATGAGACTTGCATATCACATTTTTGAAAAATCAGTTATTTAATTTTCAGTAATAGATGTAGTTCATTATTTACTACCAGTTATTAATTTTCGGGTGAGGACATAGATTTCTAATAATGTAATCCCTTGATTTCATATATTACTACTCAGTAATATAATTGACCTATAGAATTACTTGATAGCATTCTCCTCTTTTCAAATACTTATCCCCCTCTCCTTATAAACCCTTCAAATAATTTTCCTAGATATCTCTTCTAAATTATGAAGATGGTGTATTAGATCCAAGCTCCATTGTCCCTTTGATAGACGGGGGGACAGAAGGTTTTAAAGGAAATGCCCGGGTCATTCTGCCTGGAATGACTGCTTGTATTGAGTGCACACTGGAACTATACCCACCACAGGTAATCACAAAATCACCTATATCTGTTTTATAGTATTTTGGGGTGGAATTAGGGTTGAATTATTAAGGCTAGTCAGTATTTAGAATTTTTAATTAGAGGTAACCATATTTTTAAAAGTATGCTAAGAAGAAAGATAATAAAATAAGAAATTTTGCTGTTTGAGGAAAGATATAGACTGAATATCATCATTTTGATACTGTTCTGTTCTCATAATTCATTTATATTAATTTTTTATTTGGAGAGTAAGAATCAAGGGATCAGTTACAAAGTTACATATTGGGGTAGGGCTATAGTCTGTTTTCTTGGTTTTTTCATGTGTTATTTCAGGGAGATAAAGGTACCAGGGATGAGAATGACATTGCCAAAGTGGGGCTCTTTTATCTATATACCTACTTTAAAGGGCATGTGGGATTTTTTTTCTTTTTGGCAGGAGGGAGGTAATTATGTTTTATTGTTTATCTTTAGAGGAAGTGCTGGGGATTGAACCTGGGACCTTGTGCATGCTAAGCATATGTCTACCACTTGAGCTATACCCTCCCCCGCTAAAGGGCATGTGCAATTTTTATTTATACATATAAATTATTTTATGAATATTTGCTTGGAATTGATTTAATTCTCTGAATTTGCTTTTGTTTCGGTTTATTTTATACCTTCAGATTTAAATATTAGGTAAACATCAAAAAGTACTCATATCTGAGAATTTATTCAGCACTTTGATTCTCATGGTCTAACAATGCTTAAATTTATATACTTTGTCAATTTGGGCAAACCTATTTATTTTTTAAGCAGATCAACCTAAGTGAAGTGACTCAGATGCTCTCAGTTTCAGAAGCATTATTAATGGTATAAACTGTTTCTATAAGTGGAAAGCTACAATGAATTATAAGAAACTGTTACAAACTAGATCATAATTAGAAGTTACATTTTAAATAATTTATTGCTTAAAATCCACTAAAAAAGGTAAACTGTGGTTTTAGGTTAATTTTCCCATGTGCACCATTGCATCTATGCCCAGGCTACCAGAACACTGTATTGAGTATGTGAGGATATTGCAGTGGCCTAAGGAACAGCCTTTTGGAGGTAATAAACCTGATTTCATAATCCAGAGTTACATAAAATATATGTCTGTGGGTTTATTTATTGGGATAATTACATTAAAATAAATTGATTAATGTTTGCATGTTTCTATCTTCCTTTCCTTCCCACTCCCCCCACCCCAACAGAAGGGGTTCCATTAGATGGAGATGATCCTGATCATATTCAGTGGATTTTCCAAAAATCTCTAGAGAGAGCATCACAGTATAATATTAGGGGTGTTACGTATAGACTCACTCAAGGTAAGTTAGTGAATTGTTGTGAATTATGATCTTAGGATGATCCCTTTTTCAGGGGGTGGGATGCTTTGGAGGAAATAATTGGTAAGTAATTTCAGACAGTACTATCCCTTTAAGACTTAGTAAAGGTACCATGGAAGTAATAGTTTACTGGTGCCCCAAATTTGGTAGGAGAGAACTGAGTTCAACAGAATCCATACTACTGCTTAACTAGGAAGAATTTAATAAAATCATTGACTCTTATCTAGTATTGAAAGAGTCCCTAAGTCATCCAGGTCAAACCATTCACTTTATCTTTTGCTGAAGAGCAATTTATCCCCTCCTGGGGCAATCTGTTTCACATTTGGACAGTATTGTTAAGAATTCTGTATGTTGAGCAGAAATCTCCATCTTTAGTTTGGTCTGAGAATTGTCCCAAGGTATGCCATATATAAACTTAATTTGCTTTTAAATAATATCCCTTAGCATATTGAAACCTCCAAATCGTTATCACTGCCACCAACCTTTGTAGTTCCTTTAACCCTTTGACATGTTTCGTGACTCAAGTCCCTATTATGTTGCTTTTTGCTCACCATATTTTAGTTATCCATACTTCTCTTAACTATCTGGGTGAGAATGCAGCATTCCAGGATGGGTCTTATAATACACTTCTCATCATTGACACAGTCTTAGAGGAGATCAAGGTTTTTTATTGTTTGTTGTTTACATTGATGCTATACTTCTGATTGTTTCAGGTTACTGTCTGCTAAAAGACAGTCTCCCTATTAAAGATTTGGCAGTTTTGGGGGTTACTAGTTTTTTTTTTTTTTTTTTAATACTCAAGTATAGGTCTTTATAAATTTATTCTTAAATTCAACTATCTGTTCTCTCTCTATATAAGTTTATTCTTTTATGCCTGCCAACGTATGTATTCTTTTCAGCTTCGTATCATCTGTTGTTTTGATGATCACATGCCAAGCTAGTCACTCACAGTAACTAAATGAGGTAGTGCTGTGGCTTGTCTCGGTGAACAAGTGACTATCTCCCTATGTTTACTGATGTTCTGGTAACGTCATTTGAAAATTCCATTCTTATATACTCCTTTTTGCTCCCTGTACTTTCTGTATTCTGACCTCCTGTGTGTTCCCTGAACACACCTAGGACAGTCCCACCTTAGAGCTATAATGCTTCTGATCCTTAATGCCTGGAACGCCCTTCCTTGGATCCCCTCAAGGTTGGTGCTTATCCTTCCAGCATCAGCTTAACCAGTTTTCCTCATCATTCAACTGAAAATGACTTCTAAGCCATTTCCTATTTTACCTTTTTATAATTGCTCAGAACTCATGGTAGCCTTGTTTTTCACACTGGTTCATCCCTGTTCTGGGGCCTTTGCCCTTACTGTTTACAGAATTGCTCTTTTCCCAGGTGATTGCATGGCTGGCTGGGTCTTTCTCATGGTTTAGATTTCAGCTCAAATTATCACTTCCCCAAGGGAGGGAGTCTGTCTTTCTCTCTTTCTTTCTCTTTCTCTCTCTCACCTTTATCGTGGTATAATTCCTTTACACTTAACTATACATACTTCAGATGTACAATTTAATGAATTTTGAAGACGTATACACCAGTGAAACCACCACCACAATCAAGATAGCTAACATTTCCATCACTCCCCAAGGGGTGCAGATTTCGAATTCCCAATTTATCCCTTCCCACCCCCTTTACCCAAGGGTGTCTTTCTTGACCATCCAGTCTAATGGATTCCTCCATCACTGTCAGCTTAACACATACCTTGTTTTACTTTCTTCATAGAACTCTTCAGTATCTGAAATTTTCCTGTGTGTTGACTTGAGTGTTATCTCCCCCACCAAAGTGGAAGCTCTGTAAGAGCAGATAATTTTTTTTTTTTCACTGCTCCTCTGTACAACACCTAGAGCAACGTCTGGCATATAGTACACATTTACTTGCTAATTGTTTGAATTAACAAATAAATTCAGTTTGTCCTGCTCAGGAACTATAAACTCATCTCAATACATCATCTCACTGACCCTTCCATACCTTTTGGAAAGGCTGGGAAGGCTTGGAAGGCTTGGTGTGTACTTCTCAGCCTGATGATTGAGAGCCTTGGCAAGGAGTACAGAAGCCAGGTTGGAAGCGAAGTTCAGGTTTTTTGAGGGGTGGGGGATGGAGGGAGTCTTCATCATTTTGTCAATTCTTTTATTAGACAGTGTCTCTTTAACTCCTCACTGTCTCACTGTGACTGCCTGTTCCTCCTTTCAGTACATACTGACTTACGTGGTCACTGGAGAGCCCCCAGTTTAATCGTCATGAGGTTAGCGCTTCCGTATTTCCCCCTCTCTGAAATTGTACATAAACAAATGGTCAGAATTAACTTTTTAAAATAGCCTTCCAAACTGCTTAACTGTCTTCCTTTCACATCTTCTTAGATATTGGCAGTTTTTCTGAAGTTTTAAAAACCTGCCTACACCTGAAGTTTTGGGAACACATCGTTCCATGCTCTCTCACAGTCTAAAATAATCTGGCTCCTTTTCTCTACATTTTTGTTTTCTAAAATGAACCATACAAATATAGTCAAATATACGGAATATTGATTTTGAATTTAATGGTTTATGGTGAGGCTTTGTTTGTTCCTAATCTGTGGATACTGATATGAAAAAAGTAGGGAAGAATCAGAGAACTATGTTTAATACTGTGTGTAGTCCAAGCTGTGGGGTGAGACAAAGATGATGAGAGCAGTTTTTCTGTTTGTTTTAAATTTTTGTGAATGGAATGGCTGACACTGTTATTTGAGGAAAAATTAGGTAACTGTTAATTCTCCATGCTTTACTCCAAGCTTCCTGAGTATAGCATAGTATGAGGTGTCAGTTAAGATGACGCACTTTAGGGCATGTCTGGGTTCATATACTACCCCTATCACTTATGAGGTGTATAGTTGTGGATGATATTTAATTTTCTCAACCTCTTTTTCCTTATCTTTAAAACCAGAGTAATAAGACTTAACATATGATGTTATAAAAATTCAGTAATATTTTATTTAATCTTCATACTGTTCCTGGAATAAAATGAGCACTCTAATCACTAACTGTTATTCACGTATTATTGTCTCATTATTACATGAAACTTAGTGTGAAGAGTTTACTTTTCTTTCCTGCTGTAAGTTGTTTAAGATTCTGAGCATGCTACAGAATGATGTGAATATGAAGGAAGATTGCTTCATGGTTAAACTTAAGTCTGTTTTCTGACCTGAAAGCCTGAAAAATCAAGTTATGGAAAATGATATTTAATAATCATATTGTCTAATTAAAAATACTTTTTAAAAGAAATGACCATATTTTAATCAATATATTTTTACAGGGGTAGTAAAACGAATCATTCCTGCAGTAGCTTCCACTAATGCAGTCATTGCAGGTGAGCAAAAATGACTACTACTTATTTTGTTTTCTTTCCTTTGGATTTTTGATTTTTTTTATTATTTTTTCTTTTTTTTTAACATTTATTGATTTATAATAATTTTACAATGTGTGTCAAATTCCAGTGTAGAGCCCAATTTTTCAATTATACATGAACATATACATATTCATTGTCACATTTTTTTCTCCCAGCTACCATAAGATCTTGTATATATTTCCCTGTGCTGTACAGTATAATCTTGTTTATTGATTTGATATCTAAATTGACATTTCTGCAGCTACTTGCTCTCAGAAAACTGATGTTCTGGAGAATTTGATTATCTTCTTGAGTGGGTGGTATAATTAAGCTGCCTGAAAAAAACACAAAACAGGCTATTGGACCTTGTATATATTTTGCCTTGTATCATAGATAAAGTGCTCTGCAGTAAGAGGAGATTTTAGTACATTTCTTTTTAATCAGTATAACAGGCTGCTCATTAATCTGAAGAAGAGGAAGAAAAACATGTACTATCACTCTGTCACTTGGATTATAGAAAACAAATACGAAATTTATTATTTTCTCAGTTTTTAAAAATGAGTGTGTATATGTCTTTTTATTTATTTTGTAATCAATAGCCTTGTAAATTTTCTCTTCTGATTTATAATGACTTTTTAAAAAAACATAGTTTTAAATGTCTAATTTTGAGTTAAAGCACCTTTATTTTCTCTCCTCTTCAGCTGTGTGTGCCACTGAGGTTTTTAAAATAGCTACAAGGTAATGGGTTTCATTTTTCATGTGTATGTAAATCTATGTTTTGATCTGTCTCGGTTATATAAAAATGAACATTTTTTCATTACAGTGCATATATTCCCCTTAATAATTACTTGGTATTCAATGATGTAGATGGACTGTACACGTATACATTTGAAGCAGAGAGAAAGGTTAGTAGTAGTATACTAATGAGAACTTTTTTTGATCATGCATACTTTGATTTTTAAATACTAATTACTGGTTGGAAAATTGCCCACACCTTTTCTAAGTATTTTCTCCAGAACCCTACTTACTATATATTTTTTGTAGTATAGCCTGAAATACATACTATATAGCAAAATAATTTAGGAAAATGGCCTCTTAGGGAAAGCAGGTTTTAAATAAAGTGTAAAAATTTGTTCATAGGAAATAATGCATGATTATAAAGCAACTTAATTTTCAGTTCATCATTATGAAGAGACTATTATTGGTGCATGTGCCACAGTGATTTGTGTTTCATTTTATATCTAGGAAAACTGCCCGGCTTGTAGCCAGCTTCCTCAGAACATTCAGTTTTCTCCGTCAGCTAAACTGCAGGAAGTTTTGGATTATCTAACCAATAGTGCTTCTCTGTAAGTGTTTGGGACTTCTGTTATGTTGTAGAAACAATTTTTGTGATATTTTACATACAATTATTTTTAAAAGAGTGATCTCTGATTTTTTTTTCCCCTCATAATTTAGGCAAATGAAGTCTCCAGCCATCACAGCCACATTAGAGGGAAAAAATAGAACACTTTACTTACAGGTGATCAGTGTTTGGTTTTTATTTTTTTTCCACAAAATTATATTAAAAGTTTAATTTCATTTAATGTGCTTTATTTACATTGTCATTTTCTAGTCAGTAACCTCTATTGAAGAACGAACAAGGCCAAATCTCTCCAAGACATTAAAAGGTATTTTAAATGAGTATGTTTATTAATACTAATCAATTTTTTTTTGTTGTTTTTTGGGTTTTGGGGTTTTGTTTTGTTTTGTTTGTAAAAATAATAACTGCTTCCTCTAGATTTGTTCTTAGTTACTTTAAATGGTGGTATCATCATAATTACTTCTATCTTTAGAAACATTGAGTTAATTGCTTTTAGTGAAATATTTAAAAAATCTCTAAGAAATCAAATATTACCTTGATTTAAAGAATATTAACCTTGATTAAAGGGAACTGGATTTTGATGCTTATCCAGATCCTGGTGGTCTGCAGTTTGTGCATGTGTACGTTGTTACCCATTGTTGGACATTGTCTGCTTGGGTTAACTGCGCTTGTCTGTTTTAGAGCTGGGACTCGTTGATGGGCAAGAGCTGGCGGTTGCTGATGTCACCACACCACAGACCGTGCTCTTCAAATTGCATTTCACTTCTTAAGGAAAATAAACCTGCACACAATAGAAAACTCATGGAAATATATTTCCTGGATGCTAAGAAATCTACTTGATGTCATTTTTAGCATTAGTGTTGCTGGAATTCGACTTTTTTTTTTTATATATAATGAGTCACTCTTTTTTAACTTTATAACTTTCCCTGAAGACAGAATTTTGGGGTTGGTGCTTGTAAGCATTTTCATTAATATGGAAAATGGTGCCTGGAGGGAGAAAGATTATCAGCAAATGGATTGCTTCTTATAGAGGAGGAGGCAAACACTCTTGTGTGTGACTTTTGTTACAGTCAAAGAAAGCATTCTTCAGTTTTCACTTGCGCACCCACGTATACACAAGATGTCCCTTTTAAGAAAATAAGAAAATTAAGTTTTAAATAACATTAACTATTACAACCTGACATCTAGAGCATATTGAACATAGCCTACTTCTTGCTTGATTTAATAGTCATTTAATTGTGGCTGTCCAAATGAATATTAATTATTGCAAAAGTTACCTTGTCCATAATAATTTGTAAATGGTGTTATAGCTGAATACCTATGCATGGAAATGGGAAATATTTTCATGTGTTTACTTGCAGTGCCATAGAGACCAATATGCACAACATTAAAGCCAAGACATGGATGTTTAAAAGAATTTAATGTTTAAACAGTTATCACTGATGCTTTCGCACTATTTATTAATAAAATCATATATTGTCTACTTTTCTCACTGGAATTTTTTAAAGTATTTTTAAGGATAGCAGGTAATTCCATAGTAATGTAGAAATAATTTTGATATGTGTTGCAGAATTCCTAATACAAAAATTTTATAGTACCTGATTTAATACTTCTGCCACAATAAATATCTACCGACTTGATTTAATTTTGCTCTAACATAATAATGTAGTGAAATCCATTCCATTCCAATCCATTTCATTACATTATGATGTTAGAGCAAAATTAAATTCCATCAATACATGTATTAGTGGTATATATACATTCTACTGTTAAAAGTGCTTTTTTTTCTCCCTCCTGAAAGATTAAGGCTTAAAATTAAGCGTAAGTACTGAAAATGAGTTTTAGTATCTTAGTGTGGGAACATGTGGTACATGTTCTTACTCTGTTTTTGACTTGGGTGGCAGTTTTCTGTTTAAAAGCTTTGTGATTACATGTCACTGGGTTTTTATTCTTTCTGGCTTTTATTGACAAATAATTTTATGTTTCATTATAAAATCATATTGGATAAATTTATATGCTTTCCTTAAAAGTAACAGGTTCAGTTTACAGGTGCTACAATAATTCTCAAAGTTGCCTTGTGAGAAAGTGACCGTAACTCTGAGAGCTAAATAGTTTTATAAAGTTTAGGTCATTTACCTCAAGCTTGGAACAGGGAGGGATTGCAACCCTAACCTGACCTCCTCCTCAGGCTCCTTAGCTAAGCTCTTTGAAGTTATCCGAGTTATTTAGTACTACTTGTATAGATTACTAAATTGTGAGAGTTTCAATTTGCAGATTTTTACAGAAGTTCAAGTATTGGAAGATCATAACTTCTGAAGGGCAGAGTTTAAATCTGGTTTTAAAAAATCACAATTCCTTTATGGCATGGTGCCTTGCAGTGAAGTAAAGTACTCAAATTTAGGGGACAAACAGGTAAGGTAAATAACCACAGCGGGGAAGGTGTAAGAGGATGTAATTAGTGGGGTCTGTGGCACACTGGAGTGAAAATTATTTGTCAAGAGGGGCAACTACTACAGCTGACTGTTGCATGCTGGTATCCGTATTTTTCAAAATCAGCTGGAAATCTGGACTTTTGTATGAAATAATGGCTTTTAAATGTTGGTAGAATTTTATCTTTAACATTATGGGGGCCAAACCAGACAGCTGCTGACTAAATTAGGAAGGCCACCAATTTGAAGAGCGCATGCAAAAAAAGTTGTATTTTAAATATGCACAGTACACATTAAGAGTAGTAACACTTTCCAGGTTTGTTTTGACTGGGGCCGAGAGTGGACCTGTATCACGAGGGGGAGATTGTGCCTTTTGTATGCTTGTTCTAACGTGTTACTCTTTGTGGAAGACGGCTTTTTACTTGCTTCCATTAGATAGGCTGGATCAGGTCTTTTATACGATGCCCAGTATTTTTAGACAAACCCAAACCCGGAGTTCCTCCTTCAGGCCAAACTGACACAGAACTGATTAAATATTTGAGACAAGGAGCCAAGTAAGAGAAAGGCGAGACCCAAACTTCCCTTTGCGCTTATTGCTGGCGAGGCGCTCGCTCTAAATACGAGAGCTATTTTTCCAGGAAGGAACCCACAAGAAAACTCGCATATTTCTTCTGGGGGAAAATGCCCCTGCTGGTAGCCACTGAGTTTCTCCGGTGGCCGAGAATTCCCGCACTCCGCCTGGAATCGGTATCAACAGGCAGCGTTCCGCGTTCCTCGGTAACTAGTGGCGCGCCCAGAGCCCCGGATGTGACGTCAACGTTCCTCGCGTTCTTCCGTCTGTCGGCGGAACTCCGGGCTCCCGGACTTGCGGGTTGTGTACGTGGAAGCAGCCAGCGCCTGCGCAGTCGGAACCTTTCGTCTCAGCTGTGAGGGAAGCGCTGAGGGGCAGAGCCCCGGCTCTCGGGAGACCGTCGGGGTGCAGGGCATGGGCCCCCGCTGACAGAGCCCGCCGCGTGGAGAAGGGGCGAGGCTTTCCACGCACCCTTCCCCGGGCCTGCGACCGTCGGCCTGGACCTCAGCCTTCCCGCTCGGTGACGCCGCCGCCGCCGCCACCGGCGGCTGAGGAGGGGCGATGAGCTGGTTCAACGCCTCCCAGCTCTCCAGCTTCGCCAAGCAGGCCCTGTCGCAGGCCCAGAAGTCTATCGACAGGGTCCTGGACATCCAGGAAGAGGAGCCGAGCGCCTGGGCCGAGACCATTCCGTACGGACAGCCGGGTAAGGGCGCGAGCGGCGGCGGCCCCGCGCTACCGCGGGCATAGCTCCTGAGGCCGCCAACAGGTGACGGGGGGGACCGGGCCCCTTCCTCGCTGAGCAGCTGACTGCCGAACAAGTCATTGCCCCCGGCCCGTCCCCAAACGCTGCTGTTGTTGTCTCTCAGTTGATCTTTGCCGCTTTCCTGCGGGAACACTCGTCTCCGGGTCCCTCGTTACCTGTGCGCCGGCTTCGAGGATCACAGGGACCTGGTTCGGTGGTCGTAAGTCATAGCCCCACGCCCCTTCCCCTCTCCCCCCCCCCCCCCTTAGCCCTGATAACGGCCTCCCCGAACCTGGACCGGCTGCGTGGCTCTGGACGCTGTTTGCAGCCCACATCCGAATCAGTCGACAGAGACAGGGAGAACACTTTGGGAGCATTTGGTGTTTGAAAGTGCCCACTGTGCTCTTCTGTGGTTTTCTGTCCTGACAGCAGCTGCTCGAGTTAGGGTGATCCCTGCTGTGTTGCACAGCAGAGGACCACAGGCTGAGACAGCTCAGTCGCTTCCTCTAGGCCACTCCACGGGCCGGGGCCGGCCTCCGCAGGGAAAGCATCCGTGGAGACCCGGCCCGCGATTTCGGGTTGCATCGCTTTCTGGTTCTTACAGCTCTGTCCTTGTCAGAGCCCTTGGGCTTCATCTTTCAGGGATCTTTAGTTGCTTTTGGCTCTAAACCAAAGGAACAATTTAGCATTTTGGTGTGTGGGGTTAAGATTGGCCGAGTTTGGGGGCATGGACCACTGGGAAAAAGAGTAAGTTATTCTTGACTACTCCTTCCTGATTTCTCTGTTTAATTTTACATTGTTGAAAAGTCAGGGCCTAAATTTGAGGCACCTCTTTAAGATATTTTGGCTCGTGTGTATGGCACAATCCTGTTACTTTCTCGAAATGTTATAGGACCTTGTTGGAGTAGCTCAACTTCCTTTTTTCAGGTTACCCCACATTTTGAATTACTAAACTTCAAAGAAGACAATATAAGTTGTAAATATAAGGATACTCCTTTTATGAAACCTGGGGCTTGAATGCTGCTCGATAAGTCGTCTTTTAAAAATAGGTTATTCAGAATAGACTCAGATTTTAGTCAAATGCTATAAATGTTTATTGATCACCTGCATTTTGTGTTGCCATCACTCAAAGTTGACAGTCTTCACAATGGAGTAATATAAGTGAGTATCACATAATCCTGCTATTTATATGAAACTTTGTCCAGGATTCAAATTTGACTTCTATCCTTCATTAAGATGACTTAATTAAACTAATCAGCAGACTTAAAAAGAAATGCTTTAAATATTTTAGCAAATACGCCATTTTTTGTTTATCATCAAGTTTTGTAGTAACATATATTTCTATGATATAATTACCTTTTTTGCCCAGAAGATAGTTATTTTCTCCTTAGTGTTTTCAAAAATACATAGTGTAAACTACCGTCTTTATCAAAAGGTGATAATTCTAAAAAAATGCACATTTCTAAAATTCATATGACCTTCTACTCATTGCTGACATAAATTGGAATTTTGCAAGAGAACAAAGCTTTCTCAAAGAGTGGGTTTGGAGAGTGGGACTTGGAGAATGAGCTTGCTTTAAGTAGATGAAAATGAATTTGTTCTTTAGAAGTTATTGTTCCCATAGGTTTACTTGGATCTTTGGAAAAGGACGTTTGTCACCAGTATTTTTGGTTCAGTTTTTGAGTGTTGCTGTCTGTCTAGCTCATAACTATGTTTTACCATTGCATTATAAGAATAAAATTAATAAAGAACTAACTGAATAGAAGGTAGATTCTATTTGCCATGACTACACATGACCTGTAAATGAAGATACTGCCTATCACTGTGAGATGCAGCATATGTACCTTGGATTTAGCATGGATTATTAATATACACCATTACTTTATTACTTTGTTGTAGGAAGGAGTAACATAGTCGCTTCTGGTAGGCCAGGCCCAGTCCAGTCTTTCATCTTTGTTCCTAGTTACTCTTGGCAGATCCACACAAGTTTTCTCTATAAGGCCCAAAGTTAACCCATGAACTAATTAATTATGTAGTAAGCAAGGAGTTTAACAGGTACAAATTACAGTTTGTATTCTATAGATTTAAAAAAACATTTCTATTGATTTATAATAATTGTAATATAAATGCAATATTTATATATATATAATTTTTCTTTTTATGTGTGTGTGTATAAATATATATATATATATATATATATGGGTTTTTTTTTGTTTGTTTGTTTGTTTTTTTTTTGGTCAAAGGAATAAGTCCCCCTGTCAGTGGAGGATGGGATTCTTCTACCTGGGGATTAAAATCAAATACTGAACCTCAAAGTCAGCCGGTAACCTCTCCTAAAGCAATTACAAAACCAGTTCGGAGAACCGTGGTAGATGAATCTGAAAATTTCTTCAGTGCCTTTCTCTCTTCACCGGATGTCCAGACCATTCAGAAGAGTCCAGTGGTATCAAAACCACCAGCTAAATCACAGCGACCAGAAGAAGAAGTGAAAAGCGCCTTACAGGAGTCCTTGCACACTGGACAGTCGAGAACAGCTGAAACAACTGAGTCAAAAGTAAAAGACTCTCCTCTGCCTGTGTCGGGGGAGACTCTGGCTGCAGATGCTCTGCCACCTGAAACTGAAGGCAAGCATGAAGAAACTGTTAATAAAGAACTTGATCCAAAGGTGTCAACTGTATGTTTGAAAGTATCTGAAAGTGTAATTAATGTGAAAACAACCAGGGAAAATGTATCTAACATGTCTACTCAGCCTCTCACAGCTGAAACAAAGGACATGGCTTTGGAACCTAAGGAACAAAAACATGAAGACAGGCAGAGCAATACACCTTCTCCTCCTGTTAGTACCTTCTCATCAGGTACTTCTACCACCAGTGATATTGAAGTTTTAGATCATGAAAGTGTAATCAGTGAGAGCTCGGCAAGTTCAAGACAAGAGACTGCAGATTCAAAATCAAGTCTGCACTTGATGCAGACATCTTTTCAGCTTCTCTCAGCATCTGCATGTCCTGAGTATAATCGTCTAGATGATTTCCCAAAACTTACTGAGAGTTGCTGCTCATCTGATGCTTTTGAAAGGATAGACTCGTTTAGTGTACAGTCATTAGACAGCCGTAGTGTAAGCGAAATCAATTCAGATGATGAATTGTCAGGCAAGGGATATGCTTTAGTACCGATTATAGTTAATCCTTTAACTCCGAAGACTAAAACAGTCGAATCTGTTGAAGGAAAGCCTGAAGAAGAAGTAAATGGAACATTAATTATGCCCACTGAGGAAACAGAATTGGAAGAAAGTGGACGGAGTGCAACTCCCGTTAACTGTGAACAGCCTGATATCTTGGTTTCTTCTACACCAGTAAATGAAGGACATGCTGTCTTAGATGCGGTTGGTGAGCAGGGTGAAGCTGCTGACAGTCATCCAGAAGCACTTTCTGAGAAGGAAGATATGTGCAAGGTAACTCTAGGAAGTGGAAGGGGATTTTTTGATATGCTTCTCTGAGATTAAATCATTGGTTTTTAATATTCAGTGATTATTAGTGACCTGTTGATTTGTCCTGATTAAAAAAGACACATTTAGTGTGGTATTGAGGACCTTAAAACTAAAGAATGATTGGTATTCTGAAATATTTGAAATTTCTCCAAGGCATCTATGGTATCATAAGTTGATATTTCAATGTAACTAAGCATAAAAAAGTTTCCATCTTAGGCCTTTACTGTTGAGTCCTTATCACCTTAAAATTCCCTTTTCCTGTGCTCATTAATTTGTTAGTTTGTAAAGGGACTTTCTTATGTTAACAGATATCTTCAACTCCTTTGCAGATAGAAATGCTTAAACAAATCTAAATATATGGTTTTTCTTATGTCAAAAAATTTTTGCATATTCACATTATCTGTAGTAAATCTTACATGAAAAATTGGGTCTCAGATTATTGATGCTTTTCTTTTGTTATTAATTACTTCAGTTTGTTTTCCCTTTTATGTTGGTTTTGATATTTCCTATTGATAACTATCTTAAATGAACAAGAGAGGGAAATGTCCGAGGAATGACAGATTGCTTCTACATAATACATATAAAGGGGAAGTGGTATAACATCTTAGCATTAAGTCACATTTTTGGTTTTTCCTATAATTTTTAGATATAGAAATAGAGTTGGATCTGGCATCTTTAGTAGACTCCTCTGAGATACAGGATATCTTGAAGAAATGTCCTGTAAGTGCCATGCATTGAATTATTCAATGTAAAAAAAAAAAAGCCAGATTCTGTTACCTAGGTTTAATACTATTCACAAACAGAATGCCATGCTCTAGCTATAATAGCAATTTGAATTCCTAGAAACCAACACCATTTATTATTAATATTTTGGAACCATTTTTAGAAGGTAAGTGATTTCTAAACTAATCTAGACATACATCAGGTTAAGACATTTTATTTTTTGCTGTGAAAGGCACCATTCCTCCCCTTATACACAGGTGTATTGCTGCCTCAGTGGAACCTAAGGAATAAGATACTCTAACCTTTCCTTTTTGTTTAGCTTTATACTGACATATTCCGGGGATTTTAAAATTAAATGCCAATAGATTTTCTAAAATTACTTTTATTTTTTTAAAGCATCATGTCATGCTAAAAAAAGTTACATGTTTGGGTTGAAGAATACTTTGGAGAAACAAACACTTACATGCACACTGGCCGGCTAAGATATAGAACATTACTAGACGCTTTGAAGCTCCTTCTTTGACCTTTTTGGATTGCATCTAATCTCCCTCTTTTGGGGGACATGTCCTCTTTTCCCACATTTTGCTGTTACAAACTGCTGGAAATGTTCTTGTACACTCATGCAGGAGTTTTCACTTGTGAGGTGTGCCTAAAAATGGAGATCTATACACAAACGGGTAGGAAAGGATATGTAGATCTCCAGCTAGATACTCCTTAATTGTTTTCCCAAGCGTTATACTAAGCTACCAGCTGTGTGGCTGTACTAATTTATATTTTCCTACCCACCGTGTATGAGTTCTTGTTGGTCTGTGTCCACTGTGTTCCTCTTTTTATGAGATAATGCTGCTTTATATATTATAATAATTAGGGTATCTTTCCAACTTATAACCTGCATGTAAAAATGGTCTTTTAAAGTTAAGTGTTGGACTTTTCTCCTCATCCAGACAGTTGAATTTCTGAATGAGAAATTGGATAAAAGGGAAGCTCAGTTATTATCACTAAGTAAGGAAAAAGCACTTCTTGAAGAAGCTTATGATAATCTGAAAGAGTAAGTATTTTCCAGTTGTGAATAATTTTACATGTTTTGTAGTGACCATACACTTGGTTATTATTTAGGAAAGTTTTAAAAATTAAAATGTTTTATAATTTAACTTGTTTATAGTGATTGAAAATTGAATAGCATTTTAGTTCTACCCTTAGAGGTTACTTTTCTCTTCAAATTATCTTACTCTGTTACCTTTGGCATATACCTTTGCAAAACAAAACAAAAACAAAAAAAACCTCTTTCTCTTTATTATTAGTAATCTTTTAGTATTAGAGATTTAAAATATATATTTAAAGAAACCTGTGAGATTATAGTTTAAAAAATACTGAGTATTGGTTTAAGGAATTGATTAGTAAAATGTGGCAATAGGATTCAAACATGAAAATTTTTCTTTACCTTTTTCTAATTTTTACACATCAAATATTGGTGACATTTTCAACTTCTAGTGGCTTTTCTTTGAGCTGTAGAAAAATAAATTAAGCAGGTAATTTTTCTCTTAAAAGTTAACAGGCCTGAAATTAATCTATTTTAGTCAGATATATGTTACAGACAATGTTATTTTACATTCCAAACTGAACTCATCTTGTTTACTTTGGGATATATAAACAAGAATTTTCAGTGTCAGTATTATTTTAAATTTAGTGAAATGTTCAGAGTGAAAGAAGAAAGCAGCAGCATTTCTTCCTTGAAAGATGAGTTTACTCAAAGAATTGCAGAAGCAGAAAAGAAAGCTCAGCTAGCCTGCAAAGAGAGAGATGCCACTAAAAAGGTAATGGAAATTTAAAATAATATTAATTAAACTCTGTACATACATAGGTTTTTGAGGAATGCATTACTATTTTGGTATTGGAAAAAAGTAAGATTAAAAGGATACCATACATAATATATTAACACTTAAATTTTAGATTTTTTTTTAGTACCTTTAGAATTACAGATTTTTGATACTAAAAAAAATAAGCAAATATTTGTATAATTTATGTGATAAGTCCTTGCTAAATATATAGCAGCGATCTTTAGAATAATTTTTGTAAATGATAATTACATCAAAATAAATAACACTTAAATCTAGATGACACTAAATAAATTTTAAGAATTATCATTACTCTCATTTGTTACTTTCCCTTCCGCTTCAAACATACTCTTTCAAGTCAAAGTAATTTTCAAATAATACTTTCTAGCAATTAGTGATGTATATTAGAATAAAATGTTGATTTATTCTAATGTAAGATTTCTCAACCTCAGCACTGTTGACATTTTGGGATGGGTAATTTTATGTTGTATGGGACTGTCCCGTGCATTGTAGGGTATTTATCAGCATCCCAGGCCGCTACCTACGAGATGCCAGTATCACCCTGTCCTGTCCAATCCCCATCCCAATCCCTCCTCAGTTGTGATCATTGAAAATCTGCAAGACATCGCTAACTATCTCCTTGGGAGCCAAACTGCTTCTGATTGGAAACCATTGTTCCAATTCTTATCATTTGGAACAGTTGGCTATTTCAGAAATTAGAGACCAAATAAGATTAGTTATTATTGCTTGTATCCCAGCTATTAGTAAAAAACATTTCTCAGTATTTGCCCTTGGGAGGTTGTTTCCCTTCTTCTTGACCAATGTCAGTTTTACTATTTACAATTTTTCTGTGTATGCTCTTACAGAAAAGAAAGAAATGATGTACTTCTAGCTGCTTGATTGCTTTAATTAGCAACTTTACTTAGTATCATATTAGACACTAACAGTAACCTGAGACTATCTAACCAGCTTACCTCTTCTTGTTCCCACTGTGTTCCATCTGAATACAGCTCAGAAAGTAGATTTTAAGTAATGTTTGTTTTCTGTAGTGCACTTTAAATTATAGATCTGAAACAGATCCAAACCACTAACTATAGATGGAAAAAACTTGGGTCCTAAGGTTTAACACATTTTATGTGTTCTGCCATGTATGAACCCACAGCTTAGGAGCCATAGGCAATTCAAAGGTGAATTTAATTACCTTAAGTGAAGAGTTTGCTTTTCTACTGTTGGAAGACAGATAATATCAATAAATTAATAGTACTGGGCAGAAAGAAATAAATTACAAATAAAGATGAATAAGCAATTTGAAATGGTATCATAGAACGTGAATTCTGATCAGGGGAATTGAGGAAGGTTTCATGGAAAACATGACACTCTTATTGGACCTTGATGGATGGAATTTTGACAGCTGGAAATGGATAGCAATGTTATAGATGGTTCAGTGCGTGGACTTTAGGGATTCACAGGCCTGAGTTCAAGTTACAGCTCTACCACTTGATAGCTCTGTGACCTTCAGAGTTTACTCAGTCTTAATTTTCTTATTTGTGAAGTTGATTAATCAAGTTCTTCCCTCATAGGATTGTTATGAGGATTAAATAAGAATGGATACAAAGCATGCTTTAAATACCTAATAAATGTTAGTTGATTTTAGCTATTGTTTAGTTGCAGAGCATCATAAAACCGAAATTTTAAATCATAGAACACTTTTCATATCACCATATATATACTTCATTGTAATTTAAAACTAGAATATCTGAACATGTTTCTGATCAATCTCTGATTTATTAAAGTCAATTGAACCTTATAAAAATCACATTTTTCCTCTCATTTCATAACATAATAGTAAGTGCAGTGAGTTTCAGATGAAGAAAAGAAATACAGTGAAAAATGGAGACATGTACTGTTTGAATGTTGCAAAAAGAATGCTTAACCTGTAGAAAATGTACGTAGGGATACTCAAGAAGGGTTTGAAAGTTAACTTACTCTCTTTTACATTTCCATATTAAAACCTGTTTATATCTGGATTTAGGTTGTCTATGTGATTTTCAAAGCTGTTTACTTACTCTTAATTAACCAAGGTGATAAACTCAGGTTAACAGAACAAAACTTAAGAGTTTTTATCAAGAATGTGATTAGTTGGATATGGAAAAAAAATTAAAAATATGCCCAGAATGAAAATAATTCTTTATGATATTCACATTCTTTCTTTTTTAATTAGGAAATCAAAAGTATAAAAGAAGAACTTGCTACTAGATTAAATAGTAGTGAAACTGCAGACCTTTTGAAAGAGAAAGATGAGCAGATCCAAGGGTTAATGGAAGAAGGTGCGTATTTAGCTGGTTATGAAAGATACTGTGAGAACGAGAAAGGTACTTGCCACATAACTAGCTGCTGCTTCCTAATAAAAGAATATTGGAAGCAAGAGAGATTTGGACTTAAACCTCAGAAATGATAGGCAATTTATGGAAGAATGAGGAGCAAGATGTAGAGAGATAGAGATTTATGTCTGTAGCTTTTTGTTTCTAGGAAGATAAAAAAAAAATAACTCCCTGAGAAATAGAATTTTGTGCTTCCCTAAGAAAGCTTGTAACAGGTTTTAGAGCTCTCATTTAAACCAGGATATTTGATGGTTATAATTCTGGAGTTTATATAGTATCTGAATCTCTAGCTTGGGTACTGAAGGTTTCATTGTATTGTTCTGGCATTTGATAGTGAATTTTTTTCTTATATTCGTGTTGTAATTCTTCAGTTATTAAGCACTTTGTATGTGAAAAGGTTTATAATTAGCAGGATTATGGAAATTTAAGATTCTTCATGAGATAAAACATTGCCATTGGACACTGAATTAATTTTTCAATGTAATGTCATAGGAAAGAAGGTAGTTTGGGAAAAGATGATTATATGAATTTTTCTTTTTTCTTAATTAAAGTCATTTTACTTATAAGAATAGTGCTTGCTGCTTGTAGAAAATTTTTAAGTTATAGGAAGTATATGAAGCAAAAATAGATCATAATCCAGTTTTACAGGGAGCTGTTAATTTCTTACGGTCCCTTTTTAATGCATTTTTAAACATAATTAAGATCATATATCTGATTTTCAGTCTTCTTTGTTTTACATTTCCCTGTGCCATTAAATGCTTTGGTGCCATTATTACTGGTTGTAGTAAAGTCCATTATATGGATATACTATAACTTGTTTTCTCTTTTCCTAGTGTTAGACATTTATTTCTAAAATGTTAGTATTAAAAAAATTAAATGGTAATATTATAAATAGGATTGGGGTGAACATTTCTGTACTTAAATCACTACACATAAGTGAATTTCCAGAGTAAGTGTTTGAGAACAGTTGGAAACAATCACTTCATGTGAAAATGTTAATTTTACTCAGTTTTTCTGTTTTACTTATTCAGCTAATATTTAACAGTTAATATGTCAGATATTGTGTTTGATACAGTAATAAGTACAACATACTCCCTGTCCTTTAGGAACTTACAGTTTAACGAGAGGGAAATATAGATAGATAATTATGAAATACAGTCTAATGCTAAAATAAAAGAATGAAGGAAGAGTTGATAAAACACATAATTATATTTCAAGACCTCTTGGCAGTCAACACTTATCTTTTGTTACAACATTACAGACTGAGGGGAAATTTCATGGTTTCATAATTTTTAAAAATTATTAAAAATAGTAATATCAAATGTCACTATTTTGGAATTTAGTAATTTAGTCAGGGGGTGAGCTGATTTTTCTTCTGCTGACTGAACTTCCTTATAGAGAAAATAGAATAATTTCATATGAATGTATTCACATAGTGCTTCTGTGTCCCCCAGAAGTGTTTTTAAACTCAGGGCTGAAAAGCTGAAAGTCTCAAAGCTGAAAGCACACTACAATGAGTAACTGATTACTTCATCACCTACATTCATCAACTATTAACATCCAGCTACACCTCCTCCATATCTCTCTGTGTGGGCATATACTGCCCTTTTGCCAAACCATTTGAAAGTAGATGTGGGAGTGATTCTTCAAGACTGTAAATATCCTGTTTCCCACCATCCTTCTGCCTAGTAATTTTAGCATTCATTGATGATTCCTGTCCAATTCAGTTTAACATAGACTGTTAGAGCATTGTGATTTTAAAAATATTCTATCATTTTATGTCACTGATTAGGTAAAACATTCTATTCACATTCTTAAAGAATCATTATTATTTGAAATTATACTTTTTTGCCTTTGCCAGGAGAAAAACTTTCCAAACAGCAGCTGCACAATTCTAACATCATTAAGAAATTAAGAGCTAAAGACAAAGAAAATGAAAATATTATTGCAAAGCTAAACAAAAAAGTTAAAGAGCTAGAAGAAGAGTTACAACATTTAAAACAGGTGACTATTATCTCTTCTATACATATATATATTGTTATTACTTCCAATATGAATGGTTGGCCATGGTTTGTAAAACACTTGGAATGATTTATTGAGGTATATCACTTGGGAAGAATTTTTCAAGCAATTTAATAGTGAATGTTAAGACTTTCCTTTATAGTTACAACACTTGAGATTCCTGGAATACAGTTATTTACTGTGGTGTTTTTAAATTGAAAAATACCTTTGTCTGTTTTCAAAATATAGGTCCTTGATGGCAAAGAAGAGGTCGAGAAACAACACAGAGAAAATATTAAGAAACTAAATTCTGTGGTAGAACGCCAAGAGAAAGATCTTGGCCGACTTCAAGTAGACATGAATGAACTTGAAGAAAAGAACCGAAGTATTCAGGCTGCCCTTGATAGTGCATACAAGTAAGGAAATGAACAAATATGCAATTCATTTACAACCAATTATCAGAGCAGGGTGTTGAAGAAACCCTTTTTATATTATCTGACCACTAATAACATTTATAAACTCTGCTCTACATGAGCTTGTGACTGGTGAAAGCAGGTGCAGCAGAGGGTCCTCCCTGTAATCAGTATTCATTATGTGTTGCCTCTTCCTCGTTCTGTAGATTTCATGGAAATCTCCATGACAACTCTATTAATTTGGTCATGTAATTAACTATACATTATGTTAAATAAAAAATTATCTATTTAATATTTTTAAGAGAACTTACTGATCTCCACAAAGCCAACGCTGCAAAGGACAGTGAGGCCCAGGAAGCTGCTCTGAGTCGTGAAATGAGGGCTAAAGAGGAACTTTCTGCAGCCCTAGAGAAGGCCCAAGAAGACGCCCGTCAGCAGCAAGAAACATTAGCGATTCAGGCAAGCAGTGGGTGCTAAATTTGTCTTTACAGTCTTTGTGCTTCTGCAAAATAAAGTATCCATCAGTTAGTTTGAATAAAACCTTATGTAGTGGCACATGCGTTACATTTCCTTTATGGTGCTATTGGGCACTTTTCTAAGGGTACTGGATTTTGCCAAACTAATCAGTTGTGTGTGTTTTTAACTGTTGAAGGGCTGTTTACATTATACCAGTATTGCTTATTTTCTTGTGAATTTCAGGCTTATTTGAGAATATTATGAAAACTAAGGACCTTCTTACCATAGAAATGCACATATGCAGATAAATACTAAACACTGCATATAATTTCAGGAGAATCTGTGTAACTAACTCCTAAGCTCATTCATAACATCTGTGGGCGTCCATGGACCTCAAATGAAGGAGGAAAACCAAACCTCTACACATATTTACTTGTATCTCTCTCATCCTTCTTACATAAAATATAGTTTACTATTTATACTTACTTACTGCTTGCTTTATTTACTTAATAAAACATCCTGGTGATCGCTCCATGATAGAACATAGAGCTTTAAAAAATTCCGTTTTGTAGTTTTATAGTATTTCATTGTGTGATTATACCATTTATTAAGTTCTCATTGATGGATATTTGGGTTGTTTCCAGTACTTTGCTGTCATAAATCACACCATGGTCCACATACCCCTTGTGTTTCTGCCAGTGTCTCACTGGGATAGATACAATAGGGGGAAGGGGCGATAGAGGGTGTGTGGGGCTACATTCAAAATATCATCACCTTTTACAAGTACTGTCGGCTTTGTGTATGACCTTCTTGTCCTTATCTCCGTGTATGTTTTTAATAATTAATATCATATTTTATAGTTTTTTCATCTAAGGCTAAATTGTACATTTCTACATGTTTTTATGTTCATCATAATTTTTATTAGGTATATTCATGTTGTATCAACTTTGCAAAAGTAGACTACTGCTGATAGATAGTAGATACTGCTAATATTTCTGGTTTGGTTTGTTTTTGCTAGTCTAGTTAACAGTGTAGAGAAGATTACCGATCTGCTCCCATAGGGTAAATTCTCAGGACTAGGATGATCAGGTGAAAGACTATAAAAAGTTTGATGATTCTTTAAACGTGTTGCCATAGTGCTTTCCAGAAAGGCTATAGCAGTTTACAACGTGTGCAGCTGTGTATGAATATAGCAGCTAGTTTTTATAGCTCATACAGCTCCTACCACATTCTGTCTTACACTGCAAATGTTTATGAATGCGTTGACTCTCCTCCTATATTGTATGACAGTGGCTGGTCCTTGTACGTATTTATATATGTATATATATATATGTTTTTTTTCTTCCCAATAGTGCTTTCCTAAGTTCATATTGAACACATATGGTTTCGGAATTGCGTGAATGGAATGTGTGATAATCATACATAAAAGCTCATTGGATAATATAGATTATTACACATGAACAATAAGTCAACACAACACAAAATACATAGTTAGCAGGAAGTTATAGCAAATGTTTTGATGCTGTTTATGATAGTGTGTTGGTTCTCATACAGGTTGGGGACCTTAGGCTGGCACTGCAGCGTGCAGAACAAGCAGCTGCCAGAAAAGAGGATTATTTACGCCATGAGATCAGTGAACTCCAGCAGGTACTTGTCATGGTTTTCCTAAACACAAATCTGAGATGTGTTTTCCTAGAAATAAAAAGTGACTCAGTGGGGTAATGTTCATGGAATTGAGAAGATAACCACCATACATATTTGCTGTATTTTTGTGGCTTATATGAATAAAATCAAAGTAGGCACCTTAAAAATGTGTAAGAAAAGCCCTAACTTTGTTTTATAGAAAATAATTTTATCATAATAGATATATACTCAGTATTATATTTTCATGGCTGGTTTATTATTATCAGACTTTGATTACTGTGGGGCTGATAAGCAATGCCCAATTTTTATACCACCACCCCATTAATTTTCAGTCAGTGAACATGTATAGGAAAAGGGAGAGAAAATGCAACTTAGAGTGATCTTTCTGTTTTTATAAATAGTTAGAGATATTTGGATGAGGAGGCAACTACTGGGAGGTTTGGATGATACTCTGTTACCTGCAGGTAATCAAAAGCTGTCTTTATCTTAGAAATGCTCTATAAAGAAGGTCTTATTTACTCTGTTATGCAACTTAACTGTAACTGAAAGATTGAATAGTTAGAAAATAATTTAACAAAAAACAGTTCTTCCTTGGGGAAATAATTTTTTCCAGGAATCTCTCATAAAGTTGTTTGCTAGTGTTTTTAGTGTTTTTATTGCTGTCAATAGTAATGACTTAATGTCATGATTCAGAGACTCCAGGAAGCAGAGAATCGAAACCAAGAATTGAGTCAAAGTGTTTCTTCAACAACAAGACCATTGCTTCGACAGATAGAAAATTTGCAAGCAAC
This sequence comes from Camelus dromedarius, assembly GCF_036321535.1. Lineage (NCBI taxonomy): Eukaryota > Metazoa > Chordata > Mammalia > Artiodactyla > Camelidae > Camelus > Camelus dromedarius. Next base: position 18,492,546 of record NC_087452.1, read on the forward strand.
TCTAGGGTCCCAGACGTCGTCGTGGGAGAAGTTAGAGAAGAATCTTTCTGATAGACTTGGTAACTGCTTTAGTTCTTAAGCTTAGTGCGGAAGCCCTTCCATCTTGTTTGTAGAATTAGAGTAATGGTATGAAATTGAAATTCACTTGATCTGATGGTTTACTATGTGTCTAACTTATAGATCTTTTACCTCTTCTCTTCTTTTACTTTTATTTTCTATTAATCGTCTCTTTCAAACTATTCCTTACACGATGCTTCAGGTACCATCTAAAATACTCTCATGTTATTCTTTCATTCATTTTTACAGACTGTTGTACTTAATTATTTTCTTGTCCATTGCTAAATCTGACCTCTTTCTAGCTTGTCCGCAGTAGTGTAGGAGGTAGAGACCAGATATGATTCTAGTCAGTGATAGAACTCCAAGAGCAGAGATAGATCTAAGGTGGCTCAAGATCAAATTCTAGTAGACAGATACTGTGGAGTCTTAAGATGCCATGTTCTGCTTCTAAAGAAAATTATTCTTCCAAGATATTTATTCAAGCACTGACAGGTTGTATGTATATATATTAGATAACCCAGAAAGTAGCAAATCATAAAAAATGCCTGTGTCCATTCTATATCTAAAATTAACTATAATTTGTGAGACATCATGGTGTAGTGATGAAAGCAGACCTGAAAGAGTGTCAGGAGATATGGACTCCGGATTTTTATGTTTTGTTTTGAATCATCCAGCCAAGCAGTCTGGAGCAAATTGCTTACTTTCTCTGGGCTACTCCCTGTAAATCATGCGGGGTGAACTAGGTTAGTGGCTTTCAGACAGTGTTCGGTGTCTCCCTTAGATATCTCAGTGCTGGCCGTCATGATGAGATGGAAGCTCGGTAGGTAAGGTGCTGGGCTCCCTCTAGGCTGCTTTAATGAAAGTGCCTCCTTTGTCTATCTTTTTTTTTTTTTTTTAAGTTCCATGTAAGCTTTTGTCTGGAAATAGATCCATTTGCTTAAAAAAAAAAACAAAACTGAACAGATGAACCTTCGTATTGTTTAATTTGTAGGTGTGAATTTTAGGTCTATCATTTATCTGGGACAACTTTTTGAGACCCATTTGTTATGAAATATGAGATATCCAAAAATGACACCTTCTGAAATGAATGTTTATTTAGCAGTAAATGAAAGCTAGAAGCCATTATTTTTGTGTTCTTTTAAGCTGGAGCCTACATACCCTCAGATATGTCATATTGTGCTGGAATGCACGCAAAGCCACAGGACAAACGTATAATGCTATAAATAAGAGCATAGGTACAGTATAGAACAATATAAAATATTAAATAGAGATATTATTAGTTCTACTTTGGTGGGGGGAAAATGTGAGAATTCTTGCCTTGGTTAAATCTCCGAATCTTATCCAGTAGTCTTTTTTTTTTAATTGAAATTTTCAATTAAGATAATTGTAAACTCATATACATTTATAATATATAATAAATAATACAGAATGGTCCCTTGCACGCTTTCACCAATATCCAAATATTAATATTTTGCAAAATTATAGTAGAATATGACAACTAAGTTATTGACTTTGAAACAAACAACTGATTTTATTCAGATTTCCCCAGTTTTACTGGTACTTCTGTGTGTGCATGCATCTGTGTGTGTCTGTATGTGTCTATGTGTGCATAAAGTTTTATACAGTTTTACCACGTGTGTATGTTAATGTATCCATCACTACAGTCAAGATACTGAATAGTTCCAACACCGCAAAGGTCCCTCATTTTGCTCTTTTATAACCACAGTTACCACCCTTACAGCCCTCCCTTCCTGTCCCACATCTCTGGCAGCCACTCATCTATCCTCCATTTCTAAAATTTTGGAACTTCAAAATGGTATATAAATAGAATTGTATAGTATAGGACGTTTGGGGGATTGGCTTTTTTTTTTTTTTTTTTTTTTGGCTCAGTGTAATTCCGTGGAGATTCATCCAAGTTCTTGTGTGTATCAAAGATTTAGTTCTTATCACTGAGTGTTTTTCCATGTATGTAACACATCTTGTTTACCTACCTGACAAAGGATGTCTGAGCTGGATCTAGATTTTGTCTGTACAGATGTGTGAACTTAAATTTTCATTTCTTGGGATAAATGCCCAGGTGTGCAGTTGCTGGGTTGTATGGATAGTTGTGTGTTGAGTTTTTTAAGAACATGCCGAACTGTTCTCCCAAGTGGTTGCATGTGTGAGACTAACCCATTTTCTCTATATTCTTGCCGGCATTTTCTTTTAGTATTGTCCCTGTTTTTTATTTTAGTCATTCAGACAGGTATGTAGTGATATCTCATTATGATTTTAATTCACATTTTCCTCATGAATGTTGGGGAACGTCATTCTTTGTGCTTTTTTTTTCATTGAACATCCTCTTTGGTGAAATGTCTATATTACGTCTTTTGCCTGTTTTCTAAGTCGATTGTTGGTATTTTCACTGTTGAGTTTTGAGATTCTTTATGTGTTCTAGGTGCTAGTTTTAGCTAATGTGATTTGCTTTTATTTCCGCCAAGTCTGTGGCTTGTCTTTTCATCTTTTTCACATAGAGCAAAAATTTTAAATTTTGAAGAAGTCCATTTGATCAGTTTTTCTTTTTATGGCTCAAACTTTCTGTGTCAAACCTAAGTATTCTTTGCCTATCCCTAGATCCTAAAGATTTCTTCTGTTTTTTTCCTAAAAGTTTTACAGTTTTTTAAAAAAATAATATATTAGTTTCAAGTGTACAACATGGAAATTTGATGTTTTGATAGATTATACTCCATATAAAGTTACGGTAAAGTACCGGCTATGTTCCCTGTGCTGTATGTTACATCCTTGTAACTTACCTATTTTGTACTTGATAGCTTTGTACCTCATAATCCTCTCACTAATTTTGCCCCTCCCCTCATTATATTTTGTTTTACACTTAAGTTTATGATCCATTTTGAGTTAATTTTCATATATGGTGTGAAAGTTAGTTTGAGGTTCATCTTTGTTTTCCTTTGAATATCCAGTTGATCCAGCACTGTCTGCTGATTGACTTCTCTTTTGATACATGACTCCACTTTCAAATTAACATATTTTGGTGAGAAAAATGAAAAAGCAGGCATAAATTAAGGTTTTTTTGTCTCTGTACAACAAGTAGTTACAAGTTTTTAAGTGTGGCTACTTGCATCATTAAAAGTTTGAAGTCAGTATCTACGTGGTATTTTGGCCTCTCAAATACATGTATGTGTAATTTTTTCTTCTGTATCCTACAACCAGGTGAATCCCAGGCTCTGTTAGCAGCAGCCGTTGAGAGAGAACGTGCAGCTACAGAAGAACTCCTTGCCAACAAAATTCAGGTGTCTTCCATGGAGTCACAGAATTCTCTCTTAAGACAGGAAAACAGTAGATTTCAGGCCCAGCTAGAATCAGAGAAAAGTAGGCTGAGAAGACTAGAGGATGAAAATAATAGGTGAGTACTCTTCTTGAGTATTATTGTTGGTAGTTTCATCACGTTTTTAAAGCACTTAAAAAATATGTTTTGGTTTTAGCTTCATAGTACTGAGATCTAAAAAATACGTACTTCTAGTGTTTATAAAGTCAGAGTCACTAATACTAGGATCTTACAGCAAGATAGGACTGGGATTCATTGAACCTTGCGTAGTAGGCTCTTGCAATTCTTTGGCATGTTCTGAATGTACTTGCGTTTTCAAGGGAAAGGCTTCATTGCTTTAATAAGATTTTTTTAAAGAGTCTGTGACCACAAACTAGTTTGAAGACCACTCACTGGAGTTACTTTTATATTACAAGGCTTGATGGGTTGTTCCCTTCTTTTTAAATAAATGTCTTGAGTTCTTCAGAAACCACAAGCTATAAAAGCCATCTATCTGAAGTTACATTAGGGCTATGATTAGTGTTTTTATCCTCTGAGTTTTTCTTTGGAAATTTTACTTTAAAAAAACAGTAGCGAGTAAAAATGATTTATGAAGTAAAATATATGAACTTTTGCTTTTTGCAGACATTTTCATAGAACTCCCTAATAAGCTTCTACAGAATCTGAATATATTATAGAATGGTGGTATTCAAAATTCTTTTTAGAAAGTCTCTTTTTAAGTGAAATCTTAACCCAGAGCTCCAATAAATAAAGTGCACGAGAGTAGTAGTTCATCTTCTGAATAAAACCCGTGTCATCTGGAAAATACAGTTGGAAAATCAAGCTGGTTGTAAAAATGACTACTAAATATATAAAAGTTACAAAAGTATATAAAAGTTAATAAAGTAGTTAATTTTTAATAGTCTGTGCTATCTTATTTTTTGTTTTGTTTAATTCCCTCTGGCTTGATAGGTACCAAGTAGAATTAGAAAACCTAAAAGATGAATATGTAAGAACACTTGAAGAGACAAGGAAAGAAAAGGTATTTCTATTTGTGTTTGCTCAACTCTTAGGGCTTCCATTAGAGAGTGGTTGGGGATGGTAGCAAACTAAGGAGATGACAAGATGAAATGGGTGATGTTTCTGCTTTTGGAACTTGGTCTTTAGCAGTAAAACAAATAGGAGTATATGCCTTATGTTCCTGCCTGACTTTGAACTGGGTTTTTTTCCCCACTTTCTTTTCTTTTGTTTGTTGTTCTTTTGGGGGGGTGCGGAGAAATAATTAGGTTTGTTTGTCTGTTTGTTTATTTTTACCAGAGCACTGAGGGTTGAACCCAGGACCTCGTGCATGTTAAGCACATGCTCTACCACTGAGCTGTACCCTCCCCCTTATGTTCCTGACTTTGAGATTGACTTATGATGATGACTTAGTATCATGGGAATTATCTAACTGTATCTGTCTCCATCAGATGCTGTTGAATAGTCAGTTAGAAATGGAGAAAATGAAAGTTGAACAAGAAAGGAAGAAAGCAATTTTCACTCAAGAAGCAATAAAAGAAAAGGTACTGAATTTTGATTTTCATCTTGTTTTCTTTTTGTTGTAACCAATTAGCAGCTGTTGTGATTAATGATCATTTTGTAATTTCAGCTGTTCTTTGTAAATACCATTTCTTATGTCTAAAATCAATAGAGTGATGGATTCTAGTAGCACAGTCAGTGTCCTGCTCAGAGTAGATCCAGAGTAATTTGAGTTTATCCAAAGAGATCTGTGATTTCTAGGATATGAATTACAGAACCTCTTGCCCCCTTTTAAGTTAATTTTGTGGACTCTCACTGACGCTAATGCACCTCATTTGGCCCATAGGGAGTGAAACTGGTTTGTTCACTTTCTTTCTGGTCAATGAAGATAATTTTTCTAAAGTGAGTCCAAAGGATTGGAGTATACTCAGTAGTTAGCATAATATAGTAAAACCACCTATATGTACATTGAAATTACCTTTTGAATTTAATTGTTTTAAAAAAACACAGTAAAAATAAAATAGATAAGCCAGAAGCTTTATGGTTTGCAAATCTCATTGGTAATCTTATTCTAAAGAAGTAGGTTTCATTGGTGGTATGTTATATAATATGAAGCAGTTCATACAATTGTTTCTACAAAAACTTTTTCATTCCATTAAAAATAAACCAAATTATGTTGTTGTATTACATAAATGGGTAATTATAAATAAATGATTTGACCAAGTTTATCTACTCTTTCAACTTACTAAATACTGTGCCTTTGCTACGACTTCAGAAATCGTATCTGTAACATTTTATGAGGCAATTAGAATGAATTTTTGTTGTCACTAATCCTAGAAAAGTGTCTTACTTGTAAATAAATTATCATTTTACTCTTCAATCTGAACTGAATTTTTTTTTTTCTTCCACTCCTTAAGGAACGGAAGCCATTTTCTGTTTCTAGCACTCCCACAATGTCAAGGTCAAGTTCAATAAGTGGAGTTGATATGGTAGGGCTACAGACGTCTTTTCTGTCTCAGGTGATGTTTTATTTCTCACACGCGTTTACTTCATACCCTGGACAATGGTAGAGGGAGCATGTGCATAGCAGTTGGGATGTCACCGTGACCTTGCCCTTCTGTAGGCTGTTCATCTGCACATTTGTAAGATCAGGCTACTGCACTGAGGAAATACAGACGATTTCTGCTTTTAAGAAAGTCATTTTAAAATAAGAGTTGACCAGACTGTTTTGTTTGACCCTTATAATGAAACGCAGTCTGTAGTAAGTGACTACTCCTGTATGTGCTTTCTTTAATTAACATAGGATGAGCCTCATGATCACTCATTTGGACCAATGTCTGTATCAGCAAATGGAAGCAATCTTTATGATGCTGTAAGGATGGGAGCGGGATCAAGCATTATTGAAAATCTACAGTCTCAGCTAAAGCTAAAGGAAGGAGAAATTACTCATTTACAGGTATTATAAAAGATAAATGGGGGGTGGTGGGTATAGTTCAGTGGTGGAGCACATGCTTCTTAGCATGTGTGAGGTCCTGGACTCAATCCTCAGTACCTCCATTAAAAAAAAAAAATTAAACATACTTTAAAAGTAAATGAAATTTTGAGGTCCAATAATTTGCACCTTTCATTTCCACCTGAATTCTGAGCAGATTGAGAAATAAAATGAAACAGTGGCATGTGAAGCCCCAAATAAATCACATACATTAATGGTAAAGGCTAGTTGGAGAACTTTGCCAATGGTGAAAGCCAAACGAGCCTGCTAACTGAGTGCCAGCATTAGGGAGACTGTTAGAGCAAACGCTGGGCTGGAGCAGGGCTCTCAAGGTGCTGTCACCTGCCTGGGTAAGACTCGTAGGCATCTAGGAGCGGAGAGCTCTTTGCAGGCAGCTTTTTCCAAACATGAAAAAAAAGAAGTTGGTGGGCTGAGCACACCCACTTTATTCTTCCCAGATTTACCACCTAGGTGAGTTGTTCCAGCTGCCACTATGAGGAAGGAGTAAAGGTGATGAGAGAGGTTAGAACTATAGCACCCTATACATGAAAGGAAACATCATGAGTGGGGAGGAGGGAGCATCTTCCTGTCTTATCTTGCTCTTTAAAAACTTAATGCATTGAAAAATGTTAAAATGTTTTACCTATTCTCATTGTTAAAGTTGATACACTCAAAAGTAGAACTTTTCTATTCTTATTAAATGATTTTAGTTAGTTGAAAATATTACTCTATTAAAGAAGATGTCCTTGAATTGGAAGAAAATGGATCAGAATGACCTTAATACCTAATACGTTTGTGTAGCCCAGTGCTGTGCACGAGAGCACACATGAGCTTCTTTGGTAGCTGATGATAGATTCTTCCAATGTGACCGACATAGTGGGTGCTACATTAAAGTTTGTTTGTATTTCTCTGGGTTTTTTGTAGTAATTTAGAATAACTGAAGTATACACTATTTCCTTAAATTAGAGAGGAAAAAAAGAGTTGCATGTTTCAAATAGATGATTAGATTTTCTTTTGTTCTCTCTCATAGAAAACCCTATAAATGGTGAACCTCTGGGGAAAGTGGAAACCCTTTTTTGGCCACTATTCCCTTTTACTTAAGAAAAAGCTAGCTTACTATTACATGGTGACATATCTATTTCTTAAAAAAATAGCACATTTAATATGTTTACATTAGTGGGATTATTAAACAAGATATATTTTGATTTAAATTACTTTATGGTCATGTTTCTCAGCTAGAAATTGGCAGTCTAGAAAAAACACGCTCGATAATGGCTGAAGAGCTAGTTAAACTAACAAATCAAAATGATGAACTTGAAGAGAAAGTGAAGGAGATACCCAAACTTCGAACTCAGCTAAGAGTAAGTGTTCTTCACTTAAGGATGAGTCTAAAATATTTCAGTCCAGTTACATTAAATCTCTTATTTTAGTTTACATAAAATGCATGTGTATGTGTTAGTGACTTCTTTGACAATTAAAGAGTATTAATATTTTAATAAAGAACTTTACAGATGAATCTTATCCTGTTTCTCACATCACACATTGGCAGTAATTTTCACAGTCATGGTTAGGCCCAGTATAGGAAAATAACTAGATTTCATTCAGCCAAGTCTCATTAATAATCTTGAACTTTTGCATGACCTTAGTAGTATTTTATTGATTGGTGTTATATGTATCATCCCAGTTAGCATATTTGGCATTTGGAATCACTGTTAAGCCACATATAAGGATATATTTTCCTTTGACTTTTCTTGTAGGGTAAATATGAGGTAATACTCAAACTACAGTGAATCAAAGAGATTGAAATTTCATCAAACTTGCTGAAATTAATGGGAGAAAAGACAGATTAAGCTATATGTAGGGGAAATTGTAGATTTAGTGAAGAGATATGTTAAGTTGATTGCCATCTGGCTTAGAGTGTTTTTTATCCTTTTACTCTTATTGCAACAGACTGAAGTATGAGTTTAACTTTTATGAGAGATGTCTACATACTTTTATTTAGATTGTTATGTTTCCTGGTGGCTCATTTATGATAATATAAATATAATATTAAAGATTTTCTTTACAATTATTTAAAAAATTGTAAACAAATATGTTTTATAGGATTTGGATCAAAGATACAACACTATTCTGCAGATGTATGGAGAGAAAGCAGAAGAGGCAGAAGAACTTCGATTAGATCTTGAAGATGTAAAAATTATGTATAAGACTCAAATAGATGAGCTTTTAAGACAAAGGCTCAGTTAACTTCTGAAAATTACATTCCCATCAAAGTGAATGTAAACATTTAACAGCTAAATGGAAACTTCCAATAAATTCTTTTATAGAATTAGAAAGTGGAATTTAATATAGAGTTCAACAAATGAAAAAAAATTGTTTTATAGTACATAGTAATTTTTGCAGTTAAATTATTTTGTGCAATATTTGAACTTTATTTTTGAAACTATTCTTTAAAGGTTTATTTTTTAAAATGCCTTTTTTTTTTTTTTTTTTGCCTAAAATAGCACAGAGATTTATTACTTTTCCCTCATATCCATATGTCAGGAAAGGAGAATGGTGTTCAGATATTGTAATGTAGATATATAACTGCTTGTATCTATAATTTATATGTGTTTGTATATATTGAGAACATTTAGAGTGAGATTAACATACTGACACTTTGAAGTCTTTCACACTTAGATCTTCAGTATACCTACTTAATATTCATGAAAATGGACATTACGTGTTCAAGTAAAAAAATGATTAAACATGCGGTTATTAAACTTTGAACTATTTTTTTTCCTTTTAAAGTAGAAATCACATTGACACTCTCTGAAGTTTGAAGAGTAAATTATTTAAACTTTAGAATTTTTGTGGTCTCAAAATTTATTTCACCCAGATTTCACAATTAAGTCTGTAAACATTTTGGTAACTATTTGGAGAAAGCTGTAGCTATTCAGTTATCTAGGCATGATTGGATAGTGGAAACATTTACTTACGGTGATTTTGTGATGATACCATTACCATTTAAGTGGTTTTGAAGAGGTATTGTTTTACTACTATGTAAAATGAGTCAAGAGTAATAAAATTACTAAAAATTTTCTTTAAAAAAATTGTTCATATTTTGTAAAGCCTTATTTTTGGCACATTAAAAAGTTTGATATTATAGAATATTCATAACAAAGTAGAGAAATTATAGAAATTTGGCATTTTGCACTTCTCTATAATTTATCATTTAATTTTTTTTCTTGAACATTTAAATTCAAAAATAGTATGGAATAGCTGTTAAAAAAACAACTCTGCCTTCTTCAAAATGTTATTTTGTTCAGGATCAACCAGGCTGTGTTTTAGACTTGTGAAATATTTTGATACATTTTATTACTGAAAGTCATTTAGTTGCCTTTACTTGCAAATAAAAACTCTCACTTAACTTTTACTCAAATTTTAAACACTAGAACTTTAGAGTATAGCTATAAGTAAGCCATGTTGAAGATTTTGGGATGCTTTTCAGGGCAATTCAAGTGACCTCCTTTTTTTTCTTTTTGTATTCAAGACAGCATTTCTGTCATTGGATCTCTGATTTGTAGCAGTAATAAATATTCTTTCAGTGTGAGCCAAATTCATAAAATTAATTTTCTGTATTTTAGTGGAAAAAAGCAATATAATATCTTTTTGTCAGCTTGATTTTTTTTTTTTTTAATATTCCAGGGCTGACAGAAAATGACAAGAATGGTAGCAATAAGAAATGTACAGAATTAGGGAACATAGGAAACTTAAGTTGCAAATTCTGTCAAGCATTTGAAATTAGAAAGTTAGGAATTAATGAAATTGTTCTTGGAATAGATCCATTAGTGAGAAGAAAAACCCATTGTATAGAAAAGATTGAAATAAAACTCCTTTACCTTTCAATTTTATATTATCAAACATTCTCTTTTCTTAATCTTTATTAACAATGAAATCAACTCAGTTTAAAATGTTAAAGTGTTTTCAGTTTATTTAATTTAAAAATGACAAGCAGCTATATAAATCTCTGACTGTATATTACCATGTTATTCTTTACCCACAAATTAATACCTGATATTCATACTGATCTTACTATACACTTAGATTACTCAATATATTTTGTAAGTTGAGAAGGTGTCCTGAATTTAGTTTCTTGAAAAACTCCACTAAGTAGCAGAATACCTGTTGAATATCGGTTGCTGTATTATGCTGCTTGTCATTAAAACTTACTTATCTACATTGTAGTAAAATAATATTTATGTTTTAATGAATAAGAATATAGTTTGCAGCCAGATGTCTCCATTCTTGAAAGAAAATAGAAATATAATACAAATCATAACAATGTCAAAAATATAAAAAAAGGGTAAAAGAGGTGTAAACATTGTTGACTTTTATATAGACAACTAAGCACAGGCTATGGGCATCCTTCCAACTCTTGGGAAGCTAAATAGAGACTACCATTTCTTTCTTTTTCTTTACCTCTTTTTTTGGGACAGCTTCCAGGTGTACTGTATTTGGCATATGGGGATGTATCAAATATATCTGTTGTGATTTAAGATATTCTAAATACGGATAATTTCTGACCTAGGAAAACATGTAGTTAAGTAAATGAGAAGACAAGTTCAGGAAATTTTTTTTCTGTGATCCTTCAATTGGCATTTATTAATTGAAAATTTTATTTAAATGCTTATTAAAAGTATGTGATTTGTAATATTTAGAAAATAGCCACAAGAAAAAATAGAAAATGACTGTAGGTATTATATCTTGTTCATTTGCCTAGTATATATATATATATACATGTATGTATTAATGTATCATAATTTTTCATTTTCACTTAGTCTAATTTCCCCAGTTCTATTCAGCTTTAAACTATAACAACTTTAATTTCATATTTTGTAAAGGGCTAAAAGTATGATTTAAACTACAGATTGATACTATATTTTAATTCTAAATGAAAGCTAATGTAAATAATAAGCATGGATCTGATTTGAATAAAGATTTTGAAATAGTAATAATGTATTTCCTTTTTAACATAATTTAGAGTGGTCAGTACCAATGAGTGAAGATAGTTTTGTTTTTGGAAGATAATATGATTTGTAAAACTTTGGAATTCATATTTTACGAAAATGAGGATAAGCCCAAATTTTCTGAGTTGTATTACTAAGAGTTTTACTAGTATTAAATATAGTTTTTCTAGTAACAATATATTTTTGGAGAACATAATTCTAAGAATTTACTTCTTGTAACTAACTGGTGTAGTTACTGTAGGGCTGATCTGTGTCTTTTTAGAGTCTTAAACAGTATTAGGATATTCGTCTAAAAATCTTAAAAAACATTTTTGTACTCAAATGGTAACAGAGAAAATAAGTTATCCTCCATTCATAAGTTACCCTGAGTTCATATTGCTACTACTGCTGAACCCTGCAACTTTGATCCTCCAAAGTACTTTTAAGCCATTGCCTTTCCAACATACCCATTTAACTTTTAGCAAATCAAGATCCTTTAACAAGATAGAATAGAAATCAAATGTATCTTAATACTTACATACTTTTTCTAAAAACAAACAAAACTTCACAATGCTTCAGTAATCCAAAATTGTGATACAGAGAATTTACTCTTAGTGCTGTCCAGAATTTCTTCCCCATACTGACCTACTCCCAGATAAGTTAAACTTCATTTTCAGTCCTCCAATAATACTAAGAAAGGACTGATGGGAGGTTTTTCTGTTTGCTCAACTTTAAACTCTTCTTTTTCAGGTAGTGATGGGCAGAGCATGGCTGAGGTGTTCCTTTCAGTTTTATACAATGCCATGCTCATTTGTTTCTTTTGAAATTATAATCTTAAGTTTTACAAGTACATATTGTCTTTAAAAATCTGAGGTCATAGGTGATAATAGGAGACACAGTGTTTACTTTGGTATTGTTTAAGAATTCACTTACATAGGATCATAATCACTTTTCCACAGTTCTGAAATCTAGAAAGCTCTGAAAACCAAAAAAGAACTTTGTAAGTTTGTTGTCAAATCTGCTTTGTTGGTAAAGCCTGACCTTTACTGACATGGGGCTATTATAGTGTGAGTATTCATATATTTTGTTGTATTTTGTGTGAGATTATGGGGTGCTGACCCAGAGTACATTGAGGGTGGTAGGTTAAAATGGTATGCATATCTTATGCTATTAAAATATCGGGAACACATATGGTCCCAAGGATTTTGGGAAAGGGATTATATATCTGCACTTTATCTTCAGATCAGCCTTTTAAAGTTGATACCATTATCATCTCCATGTTTAAAATGAAGAAGTTTTAAGTAATTGCTCAAGGTCATATGGCAAATAAGTGGCAAAGTTGAGATTCTAATTTGTGCAGTTTGGCTCCAGAGTTCATTTCTGAACCAATAAGTATACAGTGCTGTTCCTCTTACTGTTTTTCTATAAAACCTTAAGCATGTAGATCAACTGTAGCATAAGATCAAATTTAGTCAAAATTTGCTTTGCTTAAACTTTAATACCTTTGTGAATAATGGTTTAAGCAGTTGGATATAACAGAGAACCAATAAGCTATATTCTGCTGATAGTTGAGCATTTTAACACTGTGAGCTATCCAAAATGCCCAGTATATGAGTGGCAAATTTGTAATGCAGTGATACAATTATAATTATACAAAAGGTGAAGGTTACATAAATAAAAGACAGCAGATAATGAATCCCAATATACTTATTAAGGTTTGCCCTTTAACAGTGTTTCTGGTCCATTTTGTTACATTTATACTTCACTTGTGTCTCCTCTCAACTGACTATTCTGAAGCAAATTTCAGACATACGACTTGATTATCTAAGTCTGAAATGTTTCTGTTAAAAGTAACTTTACCTCATCAACTATTTGGTTACTTGCATCATAATTTATATAGGAAAGACAGGATAAATATGCTTGATTCTTTTCCCTTTTTTTTTTAACCAGTTTTCACAATTAGAGTTGGTTCCTTTCTGTCATCAAAAATGAACGAGGTTTTTAACTTGCGTATTTGGTCAGTTAGATTCTTTAGAATATAATATTTAAATACATTTGTGCTAGAATCCATTAAAGTTACCCTGTTGATGCTTTATTCTTTGAGCCTTCTGAAATTGGTTCCTGAGTCCTTTTGATATGACTCTCATAGACTTTGATTGCTTCCTTGCTTTCTCAGGTAAGATCTTTTAGGTTCTTCTTGTACATTTCCTGTCCCATATCTATGATCATTTTTCTGTGAGTATCCCAAATTATCCATTTTTCTATGGAACCCATTTCCTTAAAAGTGAAAATGGTTTGCAGAGATCACAGTCTGGGCACGAGGAATGCTTCTTGCTATATGGTTAGTTGTTTCTAGGTCTCTTCAGTGGATGATGGAGGTTTTTTTTTTTTTTTTAAAGGATGAAATATATTGTTACTTCATACTGTTACCTCTATTTCAAATTTGTAACTATAGGATTTTTATATAACTTCACCGGTCTTACACCCATATTGCATGTCAAAAATTTCAGCTTCAAAGATACCATCTTAATTACTCCTGTTTGGTTTATTCGAACCAACATTGCCACCAATAATTTGGCTTCTGAAAACAGTTCATGATTTCTTGAAATTCTTTTAGTAGTGAAGGTACGTCCCACCAGGATGCACAAATTCTGTTTCAAAATCACTTGGGATAGTTCCTCTGTTGTGTTATATATGTCACAACTGGATAGCACTTAGATTCCTTTAGTTTCATTTTACTTTCAATTTTCAAGGATTACTCTTTTTTTAGTTTAATTTTGTTTTATAATGTAAAATATTTACATGATTCTAAAGTCACATCTGTATAATGTATATTCAGAGAAGTTATCTTCTTTGTCCCCTACACCTGTATTCCCTCCTTCTCCCTATAGGTAATCATTTTAATGTTGTTATTCTATTTGTAAATAACAGTTTATATACAAAATACATACATATGTTCCCTTTCCTCGATAAAGGATAGCATATTACACATTTTTTCTACTGTGCTTTTTCCACTCTATAATATATCCTGCAGTATACAGAGATATTTCTCGATCCTTTTTTTTTTTTTGCACCTGCATAGCTCTACATTGTGTGAATATATCATAGTTATTTCATCAGTCTCCTGTTAATAGACATTTGAGTTTATTTTAACGGCAATCTGAAGAAAGTTTAAAACTAAATTTTAACATTGGTATCTTGGGAGGGAGATTCTATGTTAAGAATGGCTGTTACAGTACTCTAGAACTCAATCTTACGTTCTTAAAGCCCCATCACATCTTGTCTCCTCTGAGTCTGAATGACCACAACTTAACATTTAGCCATTTAAAAATAGTACCATGTGCACCTCGCAACAATTCGATTGGTTTGTATGCCCTTGCAATGAGATCAGACTATTTTTAGAAGCCATTCTCATATATTGTTCTCATGGTTTTTTTTTTTTAATATATGTGTATATCTTCCTTGCATTATCAAGCAGTGGCAAACCAGCTTGTGCAAATTATTAAATGACTACAATTCATTGTGAATAAACTAACAGGAAAGCTACATTTCCTGTACATGACAAAAATAGGTTGGTGGCAAGTAAGCTGAGAAAGCACTTTTAAAAATTCCTGTCCTTATTGGCAAAGGGTGGGCACAGTATGAAATAATAGAGCACTAGTTCCTTTAGAGGCAGTCTTTTACATAAACGAGTTAATACTAGAAAATGCTTTAGAATAATGCCTGGCACATGTCAAATACCATGTGTTTTTGCATTGTTATTATTTGAAAAAAAAAAAGTCCAGATAACATTCCTGATTTATCAGGTTACTAATGGAACTCGTAACAATTCTCGTAACAGTATCTTAAAGTATTTTAAAAGCATGTAGCCTTTGGAAACAATCTGTTGTGTCTTCTAATCATCATAGTACTTAATACTGGTGATTTATGTGTCTGAGCGTAAGTTTATTTTGATGATACCAACTTGCATTTCATCAGTTCAAGTTGAATCAGTATTTAATGCTCCCTCTCCAATGCTCTGTACCATACAGCATACAGTATGAACCGAGACGCCAAGAGTAGAAGTGGGAGATAGGCGTTCAAATAATTCTGATAAGATAGTAAAAATAAGCAATTATAATTCAAATAATTATAGATAATAAAAGATAAAAATCAAACTCCACAAAGTAGCGTTTGAGCTTCGTTCGTTTTCGGACAGTTATGGAGAGAGGGAAGAATGCTACAATATAATGCGCAAGGACTCCAAAGAACCCTCACCACTAGTAAGTGCCGCCAAGGACGTTCGGGTCCCACGTAATGAAAGTTAGGGCGGCAACTTCTGCCCTAATTAAGAAAACCGTAAAAATCTGTCTCAGTGCAACGCAGTCAGAATGAAGAAGGTGAGTTGGGCTTTCCACCCAACCTGTCCCAGTGTCCTTTAAGGGCCTTATCGCTTTCTCCCAAGGGGGACAGTCTAGCCTCTGAAGTCCCGCTCGTCCCTCTGGCTCTGCCGGGGTCGCTGGCTCAGAGGCTCCGGTCCCAACGGAAGAGCGCAGGGAACAGCAGACGGTGCCCCTCCCGCCGCGTCCCCGCGGGCCCCGCGCGCCGCCCGGCCGGCCTCTCCCCGGCTGCTGACCCGGCCGCCCCTGTGCGGGCGGGGGCCCGCCTCCCCGCGCTGGCTGGCCTAGGTGTCCCGGCGGCTCCCGGGCGCCCCCTGGCCCGGCTCCGACGCCGAAGGTTTCCGGTGAGCGGCAGCCGCCGGTTATGACGACTCCCTCCTCCCGAGCAGCTGCCGCCTCCTCCGTAGCCCGGCTCCCCCGGCTCCAGGTGGGACTCGCCCCGCGCCCCGCGGAGCCTTCACCCGCGGCCCCGTCTCTGCCGCGGCCGGGCTGCTCGCCTCTCTGGGCCGGGCGCGGCGGGCGCTTCTGCCCGCTCCCGGCGTGGCTTCCCGGCGTGCTGGCGCCTCTCCCCCGGTCCGCCTGCGCCTTCCCATCGCGGCGGGCCGAGGAGGCGGGCGTGCGGAAGCCGCCCCTGGCCGCGAGCGCCCGGCCCCTTCACGGTGCCTGCAGCGGCGCGCAGGACTCCCGGGCGCCGGAGGGGCGCGGGGCGGGATGCGGGGTCCCCGGCCTGCGCCGCCTTGACCGGGTTTCCCAGATCGGGGCGGAGCGGCTCTCCAGACCCCTCCCAGGAGCGCGGGCGACCCCGGCGCCGGGAGGGGGTGCGGTGCAGGGTGGCGGGCGGACCCCGGGGATCTCCGCGCCCGGAACCCCAGCGCGGCAGCGTGGCCGCGGAAGGGCGCTCGCCGCTGACCCCGCCGCCCTGGTTCCACTGACGTTCTAGCGGACAGCTGGTGGACCTCACCTGGGCATCTCAGGCAGCCAGGCCCTTATTCACCCCCTGCCTTGTACCGACCGTGAGACTTCTAGCACTAGTTGGGGCGAGTCGTTTAGAAGGGTCTCAGATGCGTTTAACTTTTCATCTGTCCACCACCTTCTTTAAACTTTCCCAAGCTCTGTCACAGAGCGTCGCCCCATCACTCCCACTGTGGCCCTATCAGCCGAGGTTTCACCTCTCATCATCTTTCAGGCTTTTTCCTTTTTCCTTCCCCTTCTTAGGCCTGTGGCAATCCAGTCAAGGGAAGCGGAGGGAGCCAGCTGTTTTGTGCTGAAGGAAAAAGTAGCTCAGCCGCTAAAGCTTCCATCCGCTGGAGAAGTGCGCCCGCCCATCCCTGGGGGCTGTCTTTGCAAGAGGACTCTACACCCGAAAGGCTCTTTGCCAGGCCCTGGGGTTGTGGTTTCATGCACCAGCAGTCACCGCCTTCTAGTTTATACAAGTGGATACGTGCCCTCTGCAAATGCCAGGTTTCTGATCTGAGTCTTTAGATTTTTCCCTTGACCTAAGCGTTATTCCGTCTCCATGGATCAGTGGGTTTAGTTATGGTTAGAGCTCAGCCGAGGGCAGTGGACTTGGATAACCAAAGATCAGAACTTGGTCAAGGCAATGGCCTTACTAATGGGAGGCATGCGCCAAAGGACCGGCCATTCTGCTGGCTGGACCTGAAGGCTCGGGTTGTAGTAAGGCCCGCGGAGCTGTGTGATTCAATGAGTCCGATTACTATGGTGAGAACCAGGCAGATTGTTCCCGGGAATGTTTTATCTGCTGAGTGTCCTGTTGGCCTGTACCAGCTGGTGCCTGTATAAAGTGGACCATCTCCTTCCTGCTCCCTGTTAAACTCTGGACTGTTAAGTTACTGTGTTGAGCGTGGTACCTGCAGCCTTAAGCCAAAGAAAGGGCACGTGAGCCAGGCCTTCTGCTTAGGGCTTATCTCACTAAATGCCAAGCTCCCTGCTTACAGGTTATCTCATTAAATGATCTTCTCTCTTAATATGTCCTTTAATTCAAAATATCACCTGGATGTGAAAGTCTACCTTGGCATCCTTTTAAGGTAATGTTTCATTTCTGACAGGTTTTGGAGACCTGAAACATCACAACAGCTTCTGGGGAGGTTCTGAGGATTAAGGAGGTAAATATTTTCATTATAAATGGAGTCACTGTTTCTATGTATGTATTTTTAAATTTTGTGTAATTGCTATCAACTCACCATTAGGTCAAAGTCCCAAGTGAAAATATTAATTCAGATCACCTTTATAACAGGTAACAGAGCCACCTGAAAGAACCACTTTATTTACCACTCCAGAGGGGAAAGGGATTTCTTCCTGGTCTCCCCACTGTTCAGTTACGATTCCCTTGGCCTTGGAACTTGAGGCCTGATTGAACATAGTAAAGGGTCCCATCTTCATTGCCCAGAGTCAATGAAGATTGATACTGAATGTTAGGTTTTCCAGTGTGTCCCAGCGACAGCAGACCTTGATGGGGAGCAGCTAATGTGAACTAGGGCCCTCTCATCTGCTCGAAAAAGCACTTTAAAAAAAATAGAGCAAAGAAACCACTAAAGTGAACCCCAAATGCCATAATTATTATCTATGAAATATAAGCAAAATCTGGTCTAAGAGATTTAATCCTCCTGGGGTGAGTTAGAAATAGATAGAAATGCTGTAAGGCTTGTGACCATTACCTCCGTTCATGATACGAAGGCAGGGCTGGGAGTGTTTAAGGGCACAGCCTCGGAGGCAGACTCCCTGGATTTCACTCCTGGCGTTTTCTTAGCCTTAGTTATTACTGTCATAGATTGTTATTATACCCACTAGACGGTAAGCTTCACAAGGGCTCGGAGTTTGGTTTCTGACTGCATGTTCCTTGCTGTGTCTTGTACTTAGAAGAGTACCTGGCCCGTGGTATAGTCTCACAAGCTGTCGTGATTGTTAGTTTTGATTCAACAGGCACACACTTGCTTGAAACCATTGCACTTCCTTTCTTCCCTCTCCCTGGCATGTTTTCCTTGCTCCTCATCATGCAGACCTTAGGTCAAATGTTACGTAGCACCCTGCACCCCCTCCCACATGGCTTTAAAGTTTTATTTAATGAACATTGAACATAGCATTTAATGTGCCAGGTACATCTGGACACCTTACCAGTATTTAACTCACAACAGCCCTATGAGGAAAGTTTCTTCTGATTTCCATTTTACAGACAGAAAGGCTGAGGCACAGAAAGGTAAAATAACTTGCTCAAGGTCATAGAGTTTAGGAAGCTGCAGCGAGGTTCAGTCTTCGGTGGTCTCACTTCAAAGTCCATACGCTTAACCGGCACACTGTGTTGTCTGTCTATTACTTTACTTATTCGGGTATCCTATTAATGTCTGCCCCCCATCTTTGTCAA
Organism: Camelus dromedarius; assembly: GCF_036321535.1. Taxonomy (NCBI): domain Eukaryota; kingdom Metazoa; phylum Chordata; class Mammalia; order Artiodactyla; family Camelidae; genus Camelus; species Camelus dromedarius. Next base: position 18,511,663 of record NC_087452.1, read on the forward strand.
TAAAGTTTTCCTAGGATACAGCCACTGCATTCCTCTAGCATAGCTATGGCTGCTTTCCTGACAAAGGCTCTGTTGAGTTGTTGCCACAGAGATTGTTTGGCCTACGAAGCCAAAAAAATTTTACTCCTTGGCCCTTTCCAGAAAAGGTTTTGCCGGCCCCCTGGTTTATTTGATTCACAGCCCTTGTCATCATCTGAAGTCGTTTATTCATCTGATTACTTGTCTGTTGCGCTAGGTGGGAAGCTCCACGAGGACAGGGGTCTCTCCTGTTTTGTTTACACCTGTCTCCCTGCTCCTAACGCCGTGCCTGGCGTAGAACAGGTACACAGTCAATGTCTGTTGACTACAGGACCATTATGCAGTGAAGTAGCAAAGTTCGTCGTGATTGTGCTTAGCCCTTGGCCCCTCTGACATTTAAAGGCTATGTCTTAATGAGGATGTTTTCCACTTGACCCTTAGGTTTGGCGGTTGCTATGTTAATGCTGCTGGTCTTCGGAGTGCTGCTTCATGAGCTCCCGTTGAGTGGCCAAGACAAGGCTCCTTCCCAGGCCGATGGCGTTCCAGGCTCACCTCTCTTTAACTATGCCAGCCTCCGCCTGCCTGAAGAGCACATGCCCTTCTTTTTGCACAATAACAGGCACATTGCCACGGTCTGTGGGAAAGACTCGCATTGTCCTTATAAGGTAAATACTACTTCTACCCTTCTTGTATATTTTTCAAAGGATGCAGTTAAGGCCGGATGACTAGTTCTGTTTTATAACTCAAACGTGAAAGTAGACTTCTAGCTCTTGGTTTTAACTGTGGGTCCATCAATGTTTGTATTTCATCTAATACTTCCAAGTGACTCAGCTTTGCTTAGAATTATGTCCTGCTCCCAAGAGTGAGATTTAAAATTGAAATCACTAGTAGAATAAACAGACAGCCTACAGCATGTGTATACTCTGTCAGTGAAGTAAGTTAGATTTGATGCAGAGAAGAATAACCAGTTAAAAGTAACTAAAGAATTTCACACCTCTTCTTTCTTAAACTGCACTTAAGAGGGTCTCTTAGCACTTGATTTCGGTAATAACACCTCTGCCTCTGTCTCCACATAATTAAGAGTGTTACTGCGGCTTTCCTCTTGTTTTAGAGTTGTTGGAAAGGTTTCAAGTTGGAGCCCATTAAGACATCTCACGAGGCCTCGGAGATCAAAGCTGGGGGTTGGGAGGCTTTTCCTTTCCCATGGTGCTGGCACAGGAAGCATGTGGAGGAACAGAGCTGGGAATCCGACTGGCTCGGCCCCTGGGGCCTTGCAGAACAGCATTCTGAGCAACCTGGCCAGCAGCAGCTGTGGGTCCCCCAAGGGCTGCTGAGCTGTGGCATTTTCTGTGGTCTCAGCTGATCTGGATTGATGAGTAAAGTTGCTGATCCAGTCAATTTAGCTGTGATACTGTAGGTGATAGAAATTCCCATTTTTATGATACTAGGGACTGATTATAGAATCAGTTTACTCACTGGTTTCATTAAAGCACTTCAAGAAATTCCAATTCAAGTGGTCAGTGGTAGTCTAGGGAAAGCTCAGGCTTTTGTTTGGGGGACACACATGGTGAGGGGCAGTGGTGATTAAGGACAGTTGTCATTAAGAACCTGGAGACTGCTTCTCTTAGAATTTACTTATTTCTGTTACATGAGTACATAGTGTAAAATGTAAAAGTGGAAGTTCTAGGAAGATGTGTTTTCTTCATGGAAAAATCTAACAGTCCTCTCTAAATGTTGGAAGAAGGTAGACCACCTAAACATACACTTCTTATGTTCCAGAAACACTTAGAAAACTTAAACTACTGCTGGGGTTATGAGAAATCCTGCAAACCAGAGTTTAGGTTTGGTTACCCTGTTTGCACCTACGTCGACATGGGATGGTAAGTTTCCAGATGGAATACCTCCTCCCCCGTACTTAGTCTCCTTTCTCTGCAGTGTATGCTGATGACTCTTTTGGTATTAGATAGTAATTCCTTTAGCTACTAAATTTGCTTACCCAGACATAAGTTCAACTTGACTGTCTCCCACTGGGACAGGAATATCTCTGATTTCCTCTGCCAGAGGGAGAAAACAGAAAACATTTTCCCCCAACATATGCTAAGAAGATAAATGGATGGTTTCCCCTTGATTCCAGAGAAGAGAGTTAAATATAATCAATATTTCCAATACATGCAGGGTAAATGGGTAAAGAAAATACAGTAATTAACAGATCATCGTCTTCAGTTCCAGATGATCCCAACTTTATACATTTCCATTGCGTATTTTTATTATAGGGGAGTAAACCTGTAAATCAGTTATTTTGGTAAGTTCAGGTAGTGAGGAATAGGTTTTTGAAAATTATGATAGTTTACTTCAAAAAATTAAAGTCATGACAGACTTCTAGCAACTTAATCTTTAGAAAGAAAATTCCAGGTCCAGAAAAAGTAAAAAGATAAATGTCACAGAATTTTTTTGTTTGCAAATAGGACGGACACTCTTGAATCAGCCCAGGACATATTCTGGAGGCAAGCTGACTTTGGATATGCTGGAGAGCGGCTGGAGGAACTCCATGTGCTCTGCCAGCCCGAGGAAACGGTGGGTGTTTAGCCCCTTCACAAATGAACATGTTTATTTAAAATACCCACGGTGGTTAGGTTGTAATGTAAAAACAAGATACTGGCACTATGAAAGGAATCCCTCACTCTCAAACATTTACTAGCCTGGTATTTTATTTAACTTCCAAAACCAAGTTGGTCTGTTTCAGTTGGAAGCCATGTCCTTATTTTCACACTTACATCAGATGGTCATATTTTGAGGCAGTTAAACTGTTTCTAGGTTTAGAATGTTTCCCCCAGCATATGCTAAAGAAGATAAGTTGATAAATTACATCTTATAAATTCCCTTGAAAGTAGTTTCAGACAGATGATACACCCCCCCCCCACTGTGCTGCTCTGTGTCTGTTTAGCCCTTCACAGTTTGCAAAAAGCTTTTCTATATGTTAGCTGCTCTGATTCTCACAGTGTAGCAGATACGCAGAGCACATATAACGGAAAGAAGAGGAAAACGGAGTCCTCAGAGAAGTTAAGCAACCTCTCCAAGACCACACAGCTACTAAGTAGAATTATACACCTAGAATGAAAATGCAGATTTTTTTTTCTGTGTGCCTTCAGCCATACCACATTGCTCTCAGTGGGTAAGGCAAACACACTGACAGGAAGCAGTTTTGGAGGAGTAAGTAGGAGAGCAGGCTCCAGACTGCCGGGTTCAAATCTTGATTAGTGGACAGGGAACCCAACCTTTTGGTGTTTCAATTTCTCTTGCTTTACAGCCATGTCTGTTTTACAGCTTGTGGTAAAGCTGAAATGAGATTCTGGATTAAAAAATACTCCGTGTAGGGCTGGGCTCCCAGCAAAGGGCTCAGTGATCGTTTTAAAGGCCTAGAGAGTTGTAAGCATTTATGATTAAGGTCCATGCCTCTCTAACCCAGTGTTCCTAAGCCCTGCCCAAGCGGCTGACATGTCAGGGGTCTCTGTCATCTCCAGGCAATCCAGGAAATCAAAAAAAAAAAAAAAAAAAAGTTTAATTTGCTTGCACTTAAAAACAGACTTTGTGTTCTATAGCGCTTTTTTGGGGGGGGGGGGGGTGTCACATAGTAGAACTTTAAGTGATTCTAGCCAGGCAGCTGATCCTGAAGGTTGGGAGGCATGGCATTAACCTGCACTGCTGCAAGTGTCTTTAAAAGACGTTGCTTTATAGTTTGACTGGAGTCTAATGAAAGGGCAGGGAAAAGCCATAACACCACCTTGCACATCTCTTCCAAAGTGGTTTGTAGAATGCTTTCCTGGCCAAGATCTGTTTTGCATATGTTTCGTGCTATCAGACTGTGATCCCCTTACCAACTGCAGATTCCCAGACACCACGTGGCTCAAGATTAATGGCCATGAAGGGTCACTGGGTGTTATGGGAAAAACAACAAAATGGCATTTAAATTTATAAATACAGTCCAGAGCAGATAAAGGTTTCTGAGGCTATCCCTCTCTTACCATAATCCAGATTGGTGGAAGTAGAGACAAGCTCCGCTGGTTGACTCATCAACTCTTTCACATGAGTGATTTAGAAAACACTTTACGTCAGTCCTTGACGTCCTTTACGCCAGTCCCGGTCGTCTTTTACGTCAGTCCCGGCCCATTATGTCAGTTCCAGACGTCCTTTACGTTAGCGGCTGATGTCATTTACGTCAATCGCTGTCTTACGTTACGTCAGTTTCGGTCGTCCGTTACGTCAGTCCCAGGCGTCCTTTACGACGGTACTAGATGTCCTTTATGTCAGTTCTTGACGTCCTTTACAGCAGCCGCTGACGTTCGTACGTTAGTCCTAGACGTCCTTTATGTCAGTGATTTAGGAAGTGTACGGAGAGTGTTTCTCAACCCTCTCGTGTTACTGTTGAGAGAGACTCCCACAAGTGTTAAGATTTGCAGAAAGTACTTATTCAAATTGGAAAATTGCAGTTTCTGTCTTGCATATTAATGTTTCTTATGTGCGCATTCTTCCTCGTTTGCTTTGTCTCCTCTTTGGAAGATGCTTTTTCACGTGGCTGTGGGGATAGCGAGAGTTCTGAATGCTGTTTGTTTGTTTTCCAAGACGATGAAATGAACCACAAATGCCCCCTCTTGGCTCTTTAAAGTAACTTGAAAGTGTGTAAATTGGCAAAAGTATGCTTGGCCAAGGTCTGCTGGAGAGAAGAATCCTTCAGCAGAAGCAGTCACTGGGAAGCCTTCTTCATCACATTGTGCGGTTGGAACCCGAAGGGAGCATGCTGTCAGCATGATGTCTTGCAAGTCCGGATGTGTCCTCAAAGTGTTAATACCCGAAGTTATTTTTTCTTGTTTCTCAACCTTATTTCAGAATGACTCAAGTCTTGTGTGTTCCCGTTACCTTCAGTACTGCAGAGCAACCAATCTCTACCTTGATTTAAGAAACATCAAGAGAAACCACGACAGGTACTTAAGTGATTGATGTTAAAATCTGGTGGAAACTGTGAAATATTTTCAGGTCCAGAAATATGCCTTGATTTGCCTCCTAATATTGTGGTGATGAGGTTGGGTAATGGGTGGAATCCACATTGGCCACATTGGCCATTAACCAGTTGATCATTATGAAACTAGGTTATGGGTACATCAGATTCCTTATACCATTCTGCTACTTTTGTATACGTTTGAAATAGTCTATTATAAACAGTTACCTTCTAATAAAAAACTGATTTGGGAAATTGGTAAACCCCTTCAGTGACAACTCATGTGCCTGAGTCATGAAAAAAATTTCTCAACTTAATTTTTTGTTTTCCACCAGATTTAAGGAAGATTTTTTCCGGAGTGGGGAAATCGGAGGACACTGTAAACTTGACATTCGTATGTTGATGTCTGAAGGTCAGCGCAAAAGCCCTCTGCAGTCTTGGTAAGATTTTTTTTTTTAACTGTATTTCTGAAATATTTGCCTTTATTTTAGGTTCTTGCAGATTTTGGTAGGGACTCTCAAATGGAAAATGTTATTTCATTTGTAGATAATTTGGCATGAGCTTCTGGGGAATGGTGTCTCCAGAGTGAATCATGAGTTGTATCTGAGATATATACATCTGTGTAAATTATTAGAAAGTATAATCTAGTACTTACTGTTTAATAATGAAAGGAAAAATTTTCAAGATGAATTTTTATTAACTTCTCATAATTGCTGCATGTGTTTAAAAAATACACATTTATTAAAGTATATAACAAGCCTATAGAGAAATCTAATACCGTTTGGATTATGAAAAAGTGAACTCACTTGAATAATTTTTATCTGGGTCAGAAATAGACCTTCATCAGCACCCCAGGCTCCCTCCCAGTCACAGCCCCCACCCTTCTTTCCAAAGGCAAACACTATCCTGATTTTAAGCACCTTTGATAAACTGTTTGAACTTTGTATAAAATTGGGTAACACATTTTGATTTAAAATAGCTTATTATTAAACTAGTTCTATCAAGAAATTTACCATTTCTAGAAATTAAGGACTTAAGGTACTTTAAAAAGCTTTTCATTTTAAAATAATTTGAGATTTGTGGAAGTGTAGGAACAGTTTAAAAATGGTGCATGAAATTTAAAAATAGTTCAAGAAATTTCCATCGTACCTTTACCCTAGATTTCTCTAATGATAACATCTTACATAACCATAGCACAGTGATCAAACCCAGGAAACTGACATTGCTACAATGTTATTAACAACACATTTGAATTTTATTAATTCTTATTTGCATTGTTTTTTTTGGAGGGATAGTTCTATAAAATTTATATCATATGTTTAGGTATATGTAACCACTATCATAATCAGGATTCAGAACTGTTCTCTAATCCTAGGAGCTGTCATGTTCCCCTTTATAGTCACATAGAACGCTCCTATGTAATGTTTTTTTTTTCCTTTTTATTGAGGTGTAGTTAATATATGGTATTTTATAAGTTTCAGGTGTATAACATAGTGATTCACAATTTTTAAAGGTTCTCCATTCATAGTTATTATAAAATACTGGCTATATTCCCTGTGTTGTACAATATGTCCTTGTAGCTTATTTATTTTATATCTAATAGTTTGTACTTCTTAAACCCCCACCTATATTTTGCCCCTTCCCCTTCCCTCTCCCCACTGGAAACCGCTAGTTTGTTCTCTATATCTGTGGGTCTGTTTCTTTTTTTGTTTTGTTTTATTTTTTAGATTCCACACATAATACAGTATTATATCATACAGTATTTGTCTTTCTCTTTCTGACTTATTTTATTTAGCATAATGCCCTCCAAGTCCATCCATGTTGTTGCAGATGGCAAAATTTCATTCTTTTTTTATGGCTAAGTAGTATTCCATTGTGTATATTTAGATAGCACGTGATATATACATACACGCATATATCTTTACATTGCATCTTCTTTATCCATTCTTCTGTTGATGGATACTTCAGTTACTTCCATATGTTGGCAATCATAAATAATGCTGCTGTGAACATTGGGGTGCATGTATCTTTTTGAATTAGTGTTTTCATTGTTTTTCGGATATATACCCAAAAGTGAAATGGCTGAGTCATGTGCTAGTTCTAGTTTTTTGAGAAACCTCTGTACTGTTTTCCATGGTGGCTGCACCATTTACATGCCCACCAACGGTGTATGAGGGTTCCCTTTTCTCTGCATCCTTGACAGCATTTGTTGCTTGTGTTCTTTTCTGACAGGTGTGAAGTGGTATCTCATTGTGGTTTTAATCTGCATTTTTCTGATGATTAGCATTGTTGAGCATCTTTTTGTGTGCCTGTTGATCATCTGCTTGTCTTTGGAAAAATGTCTTTTCAGGTCTTCTGCCCATTTTTTTAAATCAGGTTGTTTGTTTTTTTGATGTTGAGTTGTATGAACTGTTTATATATTTTGGATATTAACCTCTTATCATTCATATCATTTGCAAATATATTTTCCCAATCTGTGGATTGCCTTTTCGTTTTGTTGATGGTTTTCTTTGCTGTGCAATAGCTTTGAAGTTTAATTAGGTCCTATTTGTTAATTTTTGCTTTTATTTCCTTTGCTTTAGGAGACAGTTCCAAAAAAAGTTCTTACATTTATGTCCGAGTGTTCATTTCTGAGGTCAGACATTCATCCTAAGCGAGCCATTCAGAATGACAGTCTACGTTACATTTGTGTGCCATCTTACAGTCTGTAATGCAAGATCTTTCTTGACTTAAACTTTTGCAGTAGGAATTGCTGTATTCTAGTGGACATTTTGATTCCTAGTACACTTCGATATCTGAGATCAAAAGTCAAATATTTGGTATTTGCTTCCTAATACTTTTTGACATCATGATAATTCCCTATGGTATGTTTGTATCAATTGTTTGTTGCTGTATAATAAGTTACTCATGTAGCAGCTTGAAACAATAAGCATTTTTTAGCTCCTGAAGTTCCTGACAGCCAGGATTTAGGGGCAGCTTAGCTGGGTGGTTCTGGCTCAGGGTCTCTCAGGAAATTGCATTGAAGCTGTTGACAAGGCCTGTAGCCATCACTGGGCCCAGCTGGGTCTGGAGAATCCGCTTCCTAAGCTCATTCGTGTTTTTGTCATCTTCAGGTTTTCTGCTCTGGCTGTTGGCCAGTCAGTCGTATCATTTCTTTACCATATGGGCCTCTGCCTAGTGCTGCTGACAGCTTGGCAGCCGGCTTCCCCAAAAATGTGTGTCTAAGAGAGAGGGAGAGAAAGAAAGAGAGAGAGAGTGATGGAGAGAGGGAGAGAGAGAGAGTGCACGCATGTCCCGAGATGGAGGCTGCAGTCTCTGTATCCCCTAATCTGGGAAGTGACACCCTCACTTCTGCCGTATTCTGCTCATTGGCAGTGAATCACTAAGTCCAGCCCCCACTCCAGGGGAGGGAATTCATCTCCACCTCTTGAAGGGAGAAGTATTAAAGAGTTTGTGGACATATTTTTGAAACCACTACAATAAATAGTTCAGCATTATGCACATTTTAAAAGGATCTTTTGATATTTATCTTACCTTCAGATGTGTTCTCAGAGATGAACAGGTACAGGTGATCTTCACGTTGACTTGTGCTTGTCTTCTTTTGTATGGAAGAAATTTGCACCAGGTGGCTTCCTAAGTTGTTTTCTTCTTTTTAGGTTTTTTTTGGGGGGCAGGGAGATTAGGTTTCGTTCTTTATTTTTAGAGGAGGTACTGGGGATTGAACCCAGGACCTCCTGCATGCTAAGCATGCGCTCTACCATGTGAGCCTTACTCTCCACCCGAAGCTGTTTTCTGAGAAAAAGACTTTCCTTTCCTCTGGGAAGGATAGTCGTCTGCTGTCTTTCCAAGGCACTCAGTAATTCTTGGTTGCCATCTTTCTCAGAATCCAAGAAGATTCTCTGGGTGAGTGTCACTTCCGAGCTTCTTCAGACTGTAAGAAACCTTTCTGAGTCTTCCCACTTTACTGGTAGATTTTTTTTTTAGTCAACTCTATGTAAATTTCTTCTTTGTCAGGCAAGTTCCTGGTTGGTCTTGCACATGAGGCAAAAAATTTAAACCCATTTTTGTCTCTTGACTCAATATTAAAATCGAAATCAAGTTATAGAAGCGTTAGTAAGAAAAGTTCCACATGTCTTTATAAGAGACGTTTTCTGGAAGTAAGATCCCCTTAAGGAACAGATCCTAAGTTACAGTGTTGCAGTGGGAAGTTCAGGAGGATCGCTTTGAAAGCATCTCCAAATTCTTCATTCCAGGTTTGCTGAGCTACAGAGCTACACTCAGCTCAACTTCAGACCTGTAGAAGATGCTAAGTGTGACATTGTTATCGAAAAGCCAACCTACTTCATGAAATTAGATGCAGGTGAGAAGTTAATTTGTCTGTTTTTTATTTATTGGTCAATGTGACTTTGTTCATTTTTTTGATAAATGTCCTATAACTTTGGGAGCACAGTGTGACATTAAACAGTAGATTTGCCTTTTGCTTGCTTCTCTGAAGAAGTGAACTAATTTGCCCACTGTTTTATATTTTTGGCATTTTGGAAGAAATCATCACATTTATATCAGATGTCTCAATCAAAATCAAAAGATGAGAGAAGAAAGCATTGGTGCACCTTTTGTAACTAAATTTGCCCTGTCTGGTTTCTCTAATCGCTTGATTTAGCTTGTGCTTCAGTAGAACTTTTTAAAAATTAAAAGCCACGTATATGTGTAAGTGGGGAAGGAGGGGCCATGACCTCTTCTGGCAGACTTTCTGATACCATCTCCGTGACTAAAGTTAACTTAAAATTCTTTGGGAAGTAAACCTTGCCATATATTCTTGAAAAAAAAGTTAAAATTACTTTCCTGTTTCTGGTTATAACGTCTCACTCTGCACATGCAAGCGCAGTTTTCACTCTGTGAGCTCGTGGCCCTGGAGGGGAGAAACAAACCAATGACATTCTCTGCCTCACTATCAGAGGTGACGATTTCTGTGCCACACCATACCCAAGTTCATGAGAGGCCGAGCTCACGGTGAAATACGGAGAACCCTCTGTCACGAATATTTCAGAATTCCTCTAATTTATTGATTGTATTTTTAATGTGCTCTGCCTTCTGAAGTCATAATTCTTTCATTACAAAGTATGAGGTTCAGAAATCAGGCAAATTGAGGTTTGGGAATGAGAGCAGGTAAAATGCTGTGTTTAAGGTCCGACTCATTTTTAAAGCATGCAGATTTAAAAGGGGCAAAGAAAACACTGATCTGCCTGAAAGAGGGCTGAACATGTGTGAACGGTTACATTTATGGAGTTACCTATGCAGTAAAGTATGTAGACGTGTGTCCTTCCTTCCCTGTATTTATAACTCTCCCTTTTTCTTCCCACTTCTGCTGTCATCCGTGTTGCTTTTCATATTAGCTCTTACCTTGAGAGAACGAGCATTCCACAGAACAGGACTCATTTGGGGCACATTTTTTGAGGCTGGAGCCTGTGTTTTCTCCCTCATTTATAAACCCTCCCAGCACCAAGGGCTATTTTGTGCATTCAGCATTCCTTAATAAATGTTATGGACTTGCTGGATGATTCATGAGAGAGCTAATGTGTGCTGTGTGCTGACCTGGGAAAGGGGCATGTGCTGTCATAGGACTTTGTTTTCTTGTTTATTTGAAGATTTTTCTGGGTAGAAAAAAAGTCACTCGAAAGATTCGTCTAAGATTGAAGTCTAAAATGAATGGCATATGTTTTTTCCTTTTTCTGGTCTTTATTGAGATATAATTCACATCTAGCCCTGTGTAAGTTGAAGGTGTACAGTGTAATGACCTGACCTCCATAAATGGAGTACTTTTTAACTTTTATTTTCTGGCATGCAGTGTTACTCTTTGCTATGGGAATGAAGTCAGTATTTTATGATTTCTTCTTTTGAGAGTCACTGTTTTTCTTTTGATCAGCATTTTCCCTTCTTTTTTAAAGAAATATTTGCACGTTTGTTTTTTATTTTATTTTATTTTTTTCCCTTAACGGAGCCACAGAGGGCTGAACACAGGACCTCGTGCACTCCAAGCTTACGCTCTACCACTAAGCCATATCCTCCACCGCAACATTTTCCCTTCTTTAAAGTGCATATTTTAAATGTCAGTTCTTGAGATTTTATCTCATTTAGATTTGCACATTTCCAGGTTGAATACTGGACCCAGTATTCAACCTGGAAGAGAGAGAGGGATGGAAGGAGAGAGAAACAGAGGGACTGAGAAAATGTTCAGGTTCTCTTGAGTGCCAGGCTTAGGATCTTACAGAAAGTGGCACAGCACTCCCCTTTCCTCTGCCTGCAGGGTCCAGCTAGCCTTCATTAGGCTTCCACTTTGTGCCAGGCACTGGGCGGGGTACTTTTAAATGCATTACCGATACCTAAGTATATTGATTTCCTATTTAGCGCAGAAGCTAAAGCTTCAAGATTTACAGACTTACTTGAGAGCATTGCTCGTGATTCAACTTTTGACTCCAAAGTTCATTCATGAGACATTCAGCCTTTTAAAATGATAGTTGGTTAATATTTTCCTAAGAAACAATATTAAGTAGTGATTAAATAGGGGGAAAAAAAGAGACAAGAATGAAAAATACCAAGATGTGAACAGTTACCTCATTGCCAATACTTCTGTGATGAACAGGTGTCACTTAATTGATTTAAAAAATAAATGATCATAAAAATAGTAATTAGTCTTCATGGTTCTGTAGTTCTATCCCATATAGAGTTAAATAGGCTTCTGTAATTTTTTTCTGGGAACTTAATGATCATTTGTTTCTTAGTGTATATGGGAAAATTCATCCCTGATTTCCAAATAATCAATTTTAAAGTGAATTTTTGAACATAATCAATCTGTAAACTGAGGACTACTTGTATATTGACCATTTCATGTTTGGAAAAGCTCTTGTTTCCCACCCCTTATTTATTTCAGCTTAAAGTCTACTTTAATAATAAACTGTAAGTAGATGGGGTAAAATAAAAATTGCATAATCATTTGTTCTTTGGGGTTCATTAACATAGATTTCTTTTTTCCAATACTAGGTGTTAACATGTATCACCACTTCTGTGACTTCGTCAATCTGTATATTACTCAGCACGTTAATAACTCATTCAGCACAGATGTGTACGTCGTGATGTGGGACACCGTAAGTGAGAACGGGGCTCTCTGCTTTACGCTGTCTTTGTCTCGCTCAGTATATGTGTGACTCTGATCTCATGTGATGGAATTTTCTAAGATGCACACATTTAAATATACACATATACACACATGCATCCACGAGTGTGCAGGTGGGCGTGAGTGGGTCTGTGTGGGTGAATTTACACGTGCATATACATGTGGGCAGTTGCATGTGTGTGTAAATACCTTTGAATTTTAGAATGAGAGCGTGTGGAAGATTTCTTTCCCTCTTTGGGCAGGTGGAGCTCAGAGTTCCTCTGAGACAGACATACAAGTCTTTCTTTGCTTGCCTTTCCCCTGCTTCTTCTCAGAGCTGGCCCCTCCACCGGCCCTGGTAACCCAAGAGCTGCCCCCATACTCTCACCTGTGAAATGGAATCACTGTAGTACCTACTTCGGTGTCATTTTGAAGATGAACCATATTGTGTGCAAACAGTTACAGTGCCTGGCCCACAGCAGGTGTGCTCTGAATATTCACCGTGACAATGACAGTGGTAAGGAGAACACGTGGTGTAGAGTGTACACCAGAGAGTAACCTGGGAGGTGGGAACACCCACCACAAGGTCATCTCAGGTTCAGCCAGACATTCCAATGCACAGGATGTTCTCAGGCCCCCCTCTTGTCCTGAATCTGTTCGGAAGGATGTTGCAGGGTAACCCCCGCTTGCTGGCAGGGCGGCATTAGGCATCGTTTCCAGGGGAGTCGAGGCAGCCCACACAGCTCAGGTGCAAGGAGATGGGATCCACCTGGGGCATGTACAGGTCCCTCAGAGGCCAATATCTTCTTGAACAAATGTGTTGGCCAAGCCCCCAGGATCCCCTCAAGAGGCACAGCCACTTACACGAGTCATTGTTCTCTTTTCCAATCCAGATGGACACCCATCAGGTGTCCTTTAAAATCATAAGCATTGCTACCCAGAACATAAGTGAAACATGCCATCTTGTTTCCAGAGAGCCGAGCCAGACCGTTAACTGAAGGTCAGACTCTCGGGCAGAAGGGAAACTGGTTTTGCTGACGATTTTTTCTCATGGGAGGCTGGCAGCAGAGCTGTGTGGGGAGGCTTTCGTCATCACGGCTCCCTAGGCCTGCAGTTCGATTTGAAGTCTGACAAGACTTGGTTCTAACCTTCCTGGCATGTTACCCCTTGCTTCTGATTTCCTTCTTTGCACCTTCTTTGTACTTTCGTTTCCCTCGTGTCGTCCAGTTTTGCTGCCCCCGCAGTTCCATTTCTTGAAAATGTTTCTGTGAGCACAGGGATCTGCAGTTCCTTTCTTTTCCTCTTTCTGCAGAAGATTATGGCTTCCAGGTCACATGCACTGGCTCTTGGTGGCCCTGAATGATTAACTCAAGGTTGTTGTGCCTTTTTTTTTTTTTTTTTTTTTTTTTACATCCAGTGTTATCTCATTTAATGCTCACAGCCCTCTGTGGACTAGGGTTTTTATTAGTTTATTTTACAGATGAGGAAGCTGAAGCTCTGTGCGGTTGGCAGTCCTTGCTTCTAAGATGGCCCAGTCAGCGAGGGGTGGAGTCCAGGGTTCCTGTCCAGGCAGTCTGCCCCGAGACCTGGGCCCTGAAACCCGCAGGGCCGTATCTCCTTCCTGTAGTTCCCTGCAGGACTCACTGACAGAAAGTTTACTAGAAGTTTCCTTGTATCTTGTTGCATGCTTTTCCGTGTCTTTATCTAGTGGACTGAGTTACACTGAGCCAGCTTCTGCCACCCTCCCCTTCTCTGTGCTGGCTGGGGTGGGGTGACTAGGATGCATGACCACCGTTAAGGCTCCCCAGTTACTCAGCTTACTGGGCATGTGACGTTCGTGCTCGCTGACCTCGATACGGACGGGCAGGATGGATTTAGCTGAACGTGTCGGCGGCCCAGCTCTTACACAGAGAACACAAGGGCACTTACTGCAGGCTTGCCTAGTTTCCTTGTGCTGAGAAGTAGTGTAGCTTTATTATTATTATTTGTAATTACATGAGCAAGACCTGGTTATAATGAGTTCAAACAACACAGAAGTGTGTCAAGTTAAAAAAAAAAAGTCTCCTTCTTCGTCTTCTCCAATACCACTTCCCGCCAAGGTAACTGCAGTTAATGTGTGACAGTCCTTTGCAAGACTTTATTTTAATAAATGTAAATATATCCATATACAAAATTTATATAAGGATTTGTATAAGGATATATATGTATGTATATATATTAAGTATATAAAATTTGCATAAGGATACGTTTATACCCTTACAGAAAATATGTTCTCTCGTATTGCTAACTTAACATTATATCACGGACATCCTTCCAAGTCAGCTCAGTTAGGGTTCCAGTTTTTTTAGTGGTTGCGTGCTCTTCTGTTTGATGGATGTAATGGATGTTTGGTGGATGCCTTAGCACATGTGTTTATCTCTGTCCCCACCCCGATCACGCTTAGTTTGTTTCCAGTTCTTTGCTCCTTACTGAACTGCTGCCGTGAATGTCCCTTTCATGTACATATGTCTTCTACACAGAGGAGGTGGGGGCATTTCTGTAGAGCAGATCCTTACAAGTAGAATTTCTAAGTCAGAGGTCTGAGACATACACTAGGGAAATTCTATGTCATCTTAAGAATATCCAACTGTTCTTCAACATATGTGAGACTAGACAAGCCCCTCCTTTCCCTGTGGCAGATAATTTGAATTTGAGGGACATGGAAAAGAAGCTTCTAGAGGTGCTTATTACTGACTAATGTATGATTTTTCTGAAAAGGGACCAGTCAGGGTTACTATGTTTTATTATTAAATTTTCCTTTCAAAGGTATCTTATTTTATCTGAAGTATTTTACCTCAGGAAACTGTCTAGAATCACTTCTTTTAATTGCCCTTTATTTATTATTGAGCCAGAACAGGGACATTTTGAATTTTTGATGATGTTGAGAAGGGCCTTTATTAGAACAGCCCTGGAGAAACATGGAAGGAAAGAATTTTTATTTTTTATCACCACTTCTAACAGTTCTCAATAACTTTGAAATAGCTCTAATATGTGCAACATAAAATTTTCAAAATATGACAAAAAGAATGCTGTGCAGATAAAAAGACATGAACATAATGTACAACCAACTGTAGACCTTGAATGTAACCCTATAATACATATTTCTTATTTCTTTGGGCTGAATTTTTCAATCTAAGTTTTACCATTTCAGAATAAATCAACTTCCTTCCTTTAGCTGATGGAGCACGTAATTAATTTCTACTCTTCAAAAATGAAATGCGTTTGGTAAATGTACCAGAGAGAACTAGTTCCCATCGAGAGGCAGCTGCTTTATAGAGGTTACAAGCATGGGGTCTGGAATCAGACAGACTGGATTTAATCCCAGTGCTGTAGATGCACCAGCTCTACAGTTTAGGCAAATTAAATTTGTGTCTCTGTTTCCTCATCTGTGAAATGGGGGTAACACTATTCCCTCGCTCATTAACTTTGTGGGGTGATTTAATGTGTTAATAATGTCAAGTTCTTGGAACAGTGCTTGGGCTGTAGGAAGTATGCAAGATTCTATTGTTAGTAGCAGTATTAGCATTATTGTTACTGTTATTATTAACGTTAATTGAGAATTACCACGTGTTATTCAGTCGTCAGTAGGAAGATCCTTTCCTAGAGTTACATTCGTTATATTTTTAACGTTAAAACTTTCAGGGCACTTTCTTGCTCTGAAATTTCTTCCCCAAAGCATATTCTGTCTCCCCTGACGGGTTTTGCTCCCTGAGTATCTTAGAATGTGTGCAGAAGGTGGAGAATATATGTGTTGTGTGTAGCTGTGAATTGGATAGAAAATTAACAGGAAGAAAAACTCCACAACTGCAATTTCAAAGACATGAGAATAAAAAGAGACATAACACTTTCAGCAGACTAAGATTATAATTGTGATGATTACTTCTGATTTCTATTACGTCAACTTAGGGACTTGCTCAGGCCCAAGACGAAAATCCATTTTTCTTCTGAGGGTTTTATTAGCTTGTTTTGGATCGTTATTTCTTAACACTAACAAGCTAATTCAGGTATTTTGTTGCATTTTTGAAAAGCCACATTTATCCTGTTAATTCCCTAATTTACTTTGTTTCCACTTTCAGAGCACCTACGGATACGGTGACCTGTTCTCTGACACGTGGAAAGCGTTTACTGATTATGATGTTATACATTTGAAAACTTACGATTCCAAAAGGGTACTGGAAACTTCACTGAAATGTCTGTAAATAACTGTCATTACAGATGCCTCAGTCATCAAATAAATGTTTAATCTGGGTTTCCGTGAGCTATTACCATTGATTTCTGACTTCTTCGTTTCTTTTCTTATAACTGGAATCATCATTCTTATTAACCATGTAGCTTTTAAAACTTTTTCCTGTAGCTTTTCCAAAAATATGAATGTCACTTGAGTGAAATAATTTGCTATTCAAAATAGTTTAATGCAAAATAGAGATTAGTTTAAAATTTTTTCCTGTAATTATAAGTGCTGTTTTGATGTGAAGTGTGCAAGTTGTATTCTCTTACCTTTTAAAATCTCTTCATTCTTAGGTATGTTTTAAAGAAGCTATTTTTTCCTTACTCCCCCGGATGAGATATGGGCTGTTCTATAATACCCCTCTGGTGAGCATGTCATCTGTTGTTAACATTCATATTCATAGAATTTATATTTGATGGACTTTAAGATAACATTTATATATAACTTGAGAGCGTCTTAAATAGTAATACAGAAATTATTCATTATAATATGAAAAACTTTTTTTAATTTTAGATATCTGGCTGTCAAAACACGGGATTGTTTAGAGCATTTTCCCAGCATGTACTACACAGACTGAACATCACCCAAGAGGGACCCAAGGTAATGAATAGATTGTGGGTTCTGAGGTGGGCTTGACTTTTCACCCCTAGTAAACATCAGTACCAGCTTTGCAGAAAAGGGAGATAATCAGCAGACTGTTTTCTGGGTTAACGTTTTCTTACCGAGAGTGATCTGAAATCAGAGTTCAACAGACTAGGAAAGATAAACCAAGAGGTGGCGGAAGAATGTGTCTCCTTTCTTTCCTTTTTCCTTTCTCTGTATCTCCCCATCCTCCTCCAGACCCCGACCTAGCCCCACACAGCCTCTGCCCCAAATCTACCCACCCAACCAGACGGGAGTAGCGTAATGAACAGGTTTTGCCTTCTGTGCGTGAAGTGGGGACATTTTCATTCCCTGGGAGACCTGTGAAGGAATCAGGCTGAAAAAATGAGTCCCATAAAGATGAAACTTACTGAGTTTCATTTCTTTGTGAAAAATCACATTTTAGGTTCAGATGTTCATTTGTCCAAGCCTTTACAGTATTATTTTGCCTTTTCACAGGATGGAAAAGTTCGAGTCACCATTCTTGCACGGAGCACAGAATACCGGAAAATACTAAACCAAAATGAGGTTAGTTTTTGGTATGCATTTTTAATATCATATATTGAATTTAACTTTCTGTGCCTGATGTGATTTCTTTTTTCCGCTTTGACTTCATATTATTTGCTTTTAGAAAAGTTTAGTAGCTCTGCCCAGTTCATTTGTTGGATTTCTCCTGGAAATCATCAAACCATCCATTGCCAAAGGAGCTTTACCTTCCTGTAAATGTTCATGCGCACCAACTCAGAGTGGAAACAGAGACAAAAACTGTCTCTGAGTCCTGCCTTTGCTGCCATGGATGGCCAGACATTCTGTCTCTGGACAAACTAGCCGCAGAAAAAAGTGGGAGAGTATCTTTTGGAGATGGTTGATGGAGCTTGGCCATCCTGTGGTATCCAGCAGCAGATTCAGTTGGAAAAGTGTCCCTCCTTTACATATATGTCTTAGAAGCTGATCCCTTCTTAGGCTCTCTTGACTCATTTCTACAGTGTCAATTCATAAATTGTACTTAATCTCAATAAGATCACCATGGAAGGCCTCTCCAGCAGCATGACTGGAAGATGTCCTTGCAATAGTAAGATGTATTCTAATGTGGATGGATGGCTTCTGGAAGCCGGGAAAGGCCACGATTCTCCCCTAGAGACTCCAGGAATAGAGCCCTGCCTACAT
Source organism: Camelus dromedarius (assembly GCF_036321535.1). Classification (NCBI taxonomy): domain Eukaryota; kingdom Metazoa; phylum Chordata; class Mammalia; order Artiodactyla; family Camelidae; genus Camelus; species Camelus dromedarius. Next base: position 18,529,900 of record NC_087452.1, read on the forward strand.
CTTGATTTCATCCCAGTGAGACTTCTCTCTCACTGTATCTGACTTCTATCCTACAGAACCGTAAGGGGATAAATTGTGTTGTTTTTAGGTGCTAAGTTTGTCCTAATTTGTCCTAAAAGCAAATAGAAAACAAATACACAGGGAGAGACATGACCTGACTTAGTTATTTTTAAATCACTGTGACTGCAAGAGGAGGAGCAGGCAGATTGATTAAGAGCGTGTGGCCCCGGTAGGAATTTAGATGAAGGCGATGATGGTAGGGATGACAGAACAAATGGTTTCAAGGTATAACGTGGAGCCTGGGGCACTTACTGCGGGATGTACAGTCAGGGCATCAGGGAATGCCAGGAGGGGTGCTGAGAATAAAGTGTGGACTCCCAGGCAATTGGCTAGAGCAGTTCAGTGGCATTGAGATGGGGAAACTTACAGTAAGAGGGAGGTGAGGGACAGGGTTTGAGGGGTAGAATGTTAATCTGGGCACCCAACAGGGTGATCAGAATTGTGTGATTAGCATCTCTTCTGGAGACACATGGATTAGGGAGGGCATGAACATGCGGTGTTGTGAGGCATTGATTGATTGTAAGCTATGTGGGTGGAAGAAATGAGCAGTGTGTGCATGTGTGTTTTAAAGACCAGGAAATAAAAATGTATCAAGTGATGCAATGTTGGGGTAGACGGATGGGAGGCCTCATAACCAGGCAGATCAGTAGTCCCTGTTGGCAGAGGTAACATGTGTTGAGTACACTTATGTGCCAGGTATATTGCTGTGTGCTCCCCATACATGTCCTCCAGCTCCCCCAGCAAACCTGTAACTGAGGTATTTCATTCTCTGTTCTAGACAAGGACACTGAGGCTCAGAGGTTAAAACACATGGTCAAGGCTGCCCAGCCAGTGTGCAGAGTAATGGCGGGTCAGCGCAGGGAGTCAGGGTCTGAGCCTGCTTCTTCGGCAGAGCGCTCCCCTGCTCTAACACAGCCAGACCTTAGAGGAGGCTGAGCCACCTTGGTTTTGGATCCACTGGGAAGGGGCAGGCGAAGGGACAGCATCAGCTGCTGGAAAGAGATCCAATAGAAAGGTGGCACCAGGGGGTGCTGCACTGCAGCCATCGGCCTTTTCAGATCTGGTCCCACAGATTGCCCAGATGCTCTTAGCCAAAGGTGGAGTTTGGGAATTCTGGCTCCAACTCTGAGCCAAAGAGTGCCCAGCTGGCTGCTTTTCTCCCAGGACTGGCATCACTTGGAAGGGCAGCTACCAGACAGAGAAGAAATCACCTTTTCCCTTCCCTTGACTTGTGCATAGATAACAAAACCCAGATGCCCTCATTAAACGATGATGTATGCAGTCCTGCCCAACCTCAGGGTTGGAATAATTGTGCCAGAACGGACATGGCCAGCTCTCTGGTATGACTAGAAATTGTGAAAAAAAGTACACTTCCCACAGGACCCTCAGAGACACATGATTCCTCTTCTATGGGCCCATCTGATTACAAGAGCGGCTCTCGTGCCATCTGATTAATTCTCCCCTGGAAAATGGGATTCTCATCATCTGTCCTCACTCCTCAGCTCCTTGATATAAGCAGTGTCTCTGTAGGAGTCCAGGGACTGTCTAGTGAGAGAAACTTTCATTTTATGAGTGTGTGTGTTTGCGCGTGTGCGCGTGTGCGTGTGTAACAAGGAGGAGGTTGGATTTTGGCCACTGCATGTTTCTTTTTATAAGCAGGAGAGTGGAGTGCACTGGCTAAGAACACACGTTCTGGGATCAGATGACCTAGATTTAATTTTGGCTCTGCCATTTGCTAGGCAGGAGATCCTGGGAACATTATGGAACTTGTCTGAGCGTTCATTATATCATCTGTAAAATGCGGATAATAATGGTACTTCTGTGGTATGATTTTTAGGAGTATTAAGTGACGTACACCTGAAGCAGTTAGAAATGCCAGCACAATTTAAATGCACAGTCAGTGATGCCTCCCTTACCATAGCTTGTCCAGCGTATGCCACGAGTGCCACATAGCAATGGAATCTACGTGTAAAAATTTTTGAGGAACAGTGATCCCCAGTGTTGGCTTAAGATGACTTAATCGCGAGGGGCATAGAGAGCCATGGCGATGTTTTTGGTGATTGATTCATCGTGCTTAGTTGCTTTCTGTTTGCTAAAAGAATGATTTTTCTCTGTGTAGAAATGTTGAAAATAGCTTTCTGCCAAGAACTTAGTATTTTCAGTGGATGAGCTTCCAAAGCACTCAGGTTTGTCTGAAATGACATAATGGATAGGAAGAAAATTCTGGAACAAAGTAGGTGCCCAATGAGTATCTGATGAAATCTGAGGGACTAAGCGGCACGTGGTGGTTACAGGAGCCGACAGTCGGTGTGCCTCTGTGCTGAGCGCTTTGCTCCGTGACTTTTCTCCTTTCAGCCTCGTAACCACCCAGTGCAATTTCAGGGGGGGTAAAGTGTCTGCCCTAAAATGCAGGGGGTGGAGCCTGCAGTTGAAATCAGTTAAGGGTTAAAACAATAGACTTAAATGATACTTAAGGCTTGAAAAGCATTTTATGTGAAAAATAAGAAATTTGAGTACTCAAAGGTAAGTAAAACAGAAGAGAAGGATGGCAAAGAAATTCTAAATGTTTCTGGTTTTTTTCCCCAGCTTGTTAACGCACTGAAAACAGTATCTACATTTGAGGTCCAGATTGTCGATTACAAGTATAAGTAAGTAAGAACCCATCCTTGGGCAGACAGTGTCCTCTTCTGCTTGGATGAGTTACTAGGGGTTAGGAAGGACTGTTCGAGTAGGAGCTGTTGGCATTTGTAGGCTTGGAAGGGACAGGCAGGCACCATCAGTGAACGAAGAGAAATGGGCAGGTGAGGACCCCAGGCGCAGGGGGCAGGGGCGCTCCAGCTTGTGACACCATCCCATTTTTTGAGAAGTCATGAATCTTGATTTTCACTTGAACTTTCTGAATTAAAAATTTTTTACTGAAATATAGTTAATTTACAATGTTGTGTTAGTTTTGTGTGTACAGTAAAGTGATTCAGTGGGAAATGTGTATATATATACATATTCTTTTTCAGATTCTTTTCCATTATAGGTTATTATGAGATATTGAGTAGAGTTCCCTGTGGGGCCTTGTTGATTATCTATTTTATATATAGTAATGTGTTTCTGTTAATCCCAGGCTCCTAATTTATCCCTCACCTCCTTTTCCTCTTTGATAACCATAAGTTTGTTTTCTGTGTCTGTGAGTCGATTTCTGTTTTGTAAATAAGTTCGTTGTATTATTTTTTAAGATTGCACATATAAGTGATGTCATGTGATATTTGTCCTTCTCTGTCAAAATTTCTGAATTTTTAAAAGTCAGCAACTAATTCCGAATTTAAAAAAAATGTAGGCCTCATTTGCCCTGCTAGTTTCCAGGTTTAAACTTCTGACCTAAGATTATTTATACGAGAATAATTTGAGGTTCGTAGAATAATATGAGGTTTCAAAAAATCTTACCAAATATTTGCGTCTCTTTTAAAATTCTGACACAAAAAGAAAGCATAGAAAGACAGAATCTGCCTGTTGGTTACTGTCCGGGTAACCCCTGTTGACACCAAACAGTGATGCTGTAAAGGGACTTTTTCCTGGTTGAAAAAGTCAAGCGCTGTAGAAAAGCGCAAAAGGAAAATAAAAACTTTTCCCTCTCTCCTTCACCTACCCACAAGCATAGTCTTGTTTTCCAAATTTAACACGAGGAACACTTTTTTTCTGTGTTGAAAAGAAAGGTCTACATGTACCTGCATAAGGGTGCCTAATACAGCTGGGTTCCAGCCTGTTGGTCAGCACGGGAGTTCTGCTCTTCATTCATCGTGCATTTGTTCATTCGTGTGACCAAGCATACCTGGTACCCACCCTGAGCCTGTCCCCAGGCTTCGCGGCACAAGTGCAGTTTTGGATGCCGCACGGCTCCTGTCCTGAGAACTTCAGACCCTGAATGCAAATAAATGACAGTTACAAGAACAACTCCTGTTATGGTGACTCACTGTCATGCTCTACTTGCTTTGTCTCATCTCCCTCTTCTGAGAGTCTTGTGAGGTAGCCGAAGCCATTCCTGTTTGACAGGTCACACTGCGCTGTGGTGACCACCCTCAGTGGAGGCAAGAAGAGGGCCGGGCATCAGGCTCAGAGAACCCAGGAGGGCACCTGAGGCTCTGTCATGGACTGGCTTTTAAGGATCCATAGGGATTTCCCACATGAAGGGAGAATGACAGTAAAGTTTAGGACCTTGCCAGTCTAGGGGGCACAGTAGTGACATAACAGCACGGAGGTTTGTGAGTCCTGATCTTCAGGCATTTCCCATGGATGGTACCTGCAGGGGTGTGGTCACCTGGACGAACGCTCATCTGCCCCTCACTGGGTTAAAATTCCTGGAGAAACTGTTGGCATTCCTGGAGAAACTAGGGGAGAAACTCATGCGACACCCACGTGGTGCCTTTGTCTTCCTTTCTCTGTGTGGGGTGTGGGGTTTCTGTCCTGCTGTGAGAGGAAGCTGTTTAAAGAGAAGATGCTGACTAAGAGGGAATTTGTTTTCCCTTCTTAAATGCAAACTGCTCTTGGTCATTTATTTTCTTTTCACTTTGGGTGAGCGAGACTGGGAGATTAATTCCATTATGTTTGTTCAGAATGTTATCCTCACTCCAGTCTGTCTTCTAAGCCTCACTTGTCAGTGAACTTTTTTGGCACTGATTTTTGGTCCAGAGTTTGCACATCTTTTAATGTTGAATTCAGAGACCACTTTACAGTCCCAATGTGCATAAAATTGTGGATTCATCTGTTGCAGAGGCAGGAAAATGCCCTCCTGGCATCCGAGATAATTTTAGGGGTACCCAGATGGCAGTTGAATAACTCAAATCATGCGGGGAAGAGTTTATTTTATTTAAAAAAAAAATCTTGTATGATCTTAAAGGAAAGAGTTTTCAATTTGGTGCTAATATCCCATAACATCTCTTTAAAGCTTGCTTAATTTCACTTTTTCATCAAGAGAGAGCGAGCCTCAGGCTCAGAGCTTTGCCTCACACTGTTACATACCTAGATTGGAATCATGCTTTTCAGTGTGATTATGTCTATTTTTATACTTTTGTTTACATCGTATGTCACTGTTTTCCACTGAAGACAGGTATAAAATTTTCCTTTTAAAATAAGAACATGTAAGTTAAAAAAAGGTGAGCTTAACTTAGAAAAAATGTTATTAAGTAGTAACGTTGTTAATTACTGGAGTAGGCTTGAAATTGGAAGGAAAAAAAAACCCATGGTGGAATGTGATTTAAGTTGGCAAAGACACTTGTATAAACTTCGTTACCTTGAGTCATGAGCTTCCTCAACTTAATACTTACACTCTCCTCTCCTTCTTTCTTTTGTTCTTTATATTCACAGGGAGCTTGGGTTTTTAGACCAGCTAAGGATCACGCATAACACAGACATATTTATTGGAATGCATGGGGCTGGTCTTACCCATTTACTTTTCCTTCCAGACTGGGCTGCTGTGTTCGAACTGTAAGTGTTTGGGGACAGTTTTACTTTGAAGCAGCGGATGATGCTTTTGATGCACACTGAGGCTTTCATTCAGAGCGTCCAAAGGCGTAATAGTTAATCATGACAAAGAAGTCACATCATATAGGCATCTAGAAAGAAAAAAGGACCTAAAGCTAAAAATGTGAAGTTTGCACCCTGCTACCGCACGGGCAAGCAAATATCCCCTTCCTCCCCGATCTCAGCACGATGCGGGAGGTGCGAATCTGTGGTTTCCTTCCTCTGAGTGCATTCCTATGTGCCTCTCATGCTGCAAGCGTCTCTCTGCAGTCAGTGTAATTATTGTGTTAAAAGGGACCCTGTGTGTTGTACACCCATGTTCATGGCAGTATTATTCGTAGTAGCCAAGAGGTGGAAGCAATCCACTTGTCCATTGACTGTTGAATGGACAGATGTGTGTGTGTCCAAAACATCCAATGGAATATTATTCAGTGTTAAAAAAGAAAGAAGTCCTGTCACGTGCTGTGACAGGGATGAATCTGGAGGACATTATGTTAAGTGAAATAAACTCCTCTCAAAAGCATGAATTCTGTGATTTCACTTCCGTGAGGCCCCTGGAGTCATCAGATTCAGAGATAGAAGTTGAATGGCGTTGCCAGGAACTGCAGGGAGGAGACACTAGGGACTTAGTGTGTAGCAGCGTTAGAGTTTCTGTTTTGCAAGCGGAACGAGTTCTGGTTACACAACCATGAGAATGTACTTACTGCTGATCTGTACATGTAAAAATGGTTCAGATGGTAAATTTTATGTCCTGTGTTTTCTGCTACAATTTAAAAAAAGGAGAGTTTGAGTACCTCTACATCTCATGAAGAACACAGCTCCAAACTGTAAACTGACCACTTTGCCTAGTGCTCACCGCCGCATACACAGGGAAACTGAGGCCTCAAGGTGAAAGTAATTTTTCCAGAGTGTTCCTTTACCTCATTGGTTGATTATGGAGACATGGCCTTCTCTCCCTTAATAATTCTACTCTGCATACTAATAGCAGTTACTGTTACCCGATCCCCTTCCCTTGCATCTAAATATCTTGATTTTATGGTTGCACTTTAAAAATGACCCTGACTTGGCATTTAAATGGGAAATTTAGAAAAAAGTTCTCATGAACTTCCAACACCCTGAAGATACGTTTAAAAAAATATGTATGTTGGAGAAATAGCCAGATTGTTGTGGATTCTATTTCAGTTTTTCATTTCTCCCAGGGAAGGAAGGAGGGAAGGAAAGAAATGTAACTGAGAAATCTCAGGCCTTGGAGTTCAGCGGACCTGGGATCAGTCCCTGGTTTGGATGCTGGGTTACCTACCCCAAGGCCACATTCACATGTACAGACACGGGGGGTGTTAAGGGATAATGTCCAGTTCTAGGCCTAGTAAGGGAGTTCCCTCCATTCCTTGATCTATTCTGCTTTTTGAAAGCTAAGGTAATCTAGTTATGGGAATATTTTAAACATAGTCTCTCGGTTTTGTTTACTGTTTATAAAACCTTTTGCAAGAACAAATTTGGGACATGCATTTTTCCCCCCAAAGAGTGGTTGATTGGCCAAAAATCCCAGGCAAAAGTCCTTGTGTCTCTAGGTACAATTGTGAAGATGAGCGCTGTTACTTGGACCTGGCCAGGCTGCGAGGCGTCCATTATATCACTTGGCGAAGGCAGAATAAAGTCTTTCCTCAAGATAAGGTAAAGTTCAATGACCAAACTCACCTTGTGTTGCATTTAAATTGGTTTGAAGTGTCTAATATGACAAACTAACACTGAACTTCAATCCAAAGGTAAACTGTTCTCGTCTGGAATCATGACTTGTATTTTATGTTTGCAAACTGGGGGAAAGGGGAAATTAATTACTGTCTTCATGTTGAGAAGACAACTTTTTGAAATTTGGGCCTAGAGAGAACTAGTAAGTTACTTAGAGGAGGGATCGGTTAACTATAGACCTGTGGGCCAAATGTGGCCCACCACTTGTTTTTATAAATAAAGTTTTATTGGGACACAGTCCTACTCCTCTGTTGGCGTGTTGTTGATAGCTGCTTCTGCACTTCAGCGGCAGGTTTAGATAGTTTTGGTGAAGACTATGTGGTCCCCAGAGCTGAAAATACATATTATCTGGCCCTTGACTGAAAAAATTTGTCAAACTCGGGTATAGAGCATAAATTAAAATAGTTGCTTTGGCCAAAGTAAAATAATTTTCTTCTGGTTTAGAAAACCATGTGCTCAGTGTCTTACAAACTTGTCTTTTGCTCTGTTTCTGCAGGGCCACCACCCAACTCTGGGGGAGCATCCAAAGTTTACCAACTACTCTTTCGATGTAGAAGAATTTATGGACCTTGTCCTGCAGGCTGCAGACCATGTCCTACAGCACCCAAAGTGGCCGTTTAAGAAAAGACGTGATGAGCTGTAAATGTGTTGAAGCTTTTTGAAAAAAGGGAGTGTTTGCACAGTCCCCCATCCAGACTCACCTCACAGTTAAGTCAGTAAAGCAGCCTGTTATTTCCTAGTCCCTAATTACCCTTTTTTAAATACCAAAACATGCCTTCAGGATATTATTTACGTGTTTTATAGTCTTTAACTGTTTCATGTGATTTTTGTGTTATTGCTGTTTATCAAGATACTGTTTTTGCACTGAGAACTTTCTATAGTTCAGAAATTGGGCTTGAGCTCGCATGTGTAGTTGAGCCTTCTTCTTAGGGATACCAAAGTTTGCAACCATCTTAGCTTTAGAATTTGTAAATGTTTTTATTGAATACCATGGGATGGTAATTCTAGGGGCTTCCAACGTATTTGGGTAAATTCACGACAACTTACTTATTTGCTACGATTTGTTCATAGCGCTGTTTGTGGTAAAAAAGGAAAACATGCCAACACACACGATTGTGGTTCTCAGTACCAAGCTCTAGGGATCAGTGTTCTATACAGGTCTGTTTTCCTCTGTCAGAGTCCAAAGTAACTCCCACTGAATTCTCTGCTGTATCTTTTTAGTGAGTACTAGGTGATGTGCATCAGGGACCTGAATACAGTGTGTGTCACGTTAATTCACATTCACATGTTTCATATGCAGATCATGTTTTCCCCAAATGTAACAACCACATATGGTAAAAAACAAATGAGAACGTTCTGTAGGGCTGTTTTTATACCTTCTAGCTGCTTTCCGCTGGTTCCTTCTCAGTCATGGAGAGGATTCTTATATCAAACAGTGGTTTCATTGCGCACGTATTTGTAACTGCAGATTCCAGTGTGTCTGCATCGACATGTTTTAGCGTGGAACTATTCCAGTCTTTGATTTTTGCAAACTTCAGATTAACCACAAGAAGGAAATTTTTTCCCTATTAAAAAAAAAGTAAAGACCAAAAAAAAAAAAAAAAAAGGGAGTAGAGACATGTGAATTATCCAATTCAGAATGAATGAGAAGCCATAGGAGAGTGCGTTAATTAAAAAGTGTATCTGAAATGCAGTCCCACTCTTTGAATGGGATTCGTTTCTCCCTGTTTATGGACTTCTCAGTTTAGTGTTGAGAAACCATGGCTTGGTTTTACTGCAGAATGTGAAGTTTACATTTTCTTAACACTTGAGTAGTCTAATACAGAGACTAATGACTTATATTTTTTTTAAGTAGAGGGTTTAACAAAGCACAGCAGAGCTAAGATTTTTTTAAAAAATGTTTTAGAATTGTGGGGAAAAAAAATGCAACAGAGAAGTGACCCGAGAAACATAAAATATTTATTATCTGGACCTTTACAGATAGCTGACTCCTGCTTTAAAGGATTATAGACAGTCTTCTAGAGTTCAGGAATATTTATTAAGTATCTGTAAAGGGGATAGTGAATCACTGTAGAAATAGCTTTGATCTGCGATCTTAAAGTTGTTTAGAAAGACTTAGAACGTATGAATTTTGAAGGGGGCAGTGTTACTGCTGTTCTCTGTCCAGAGTATGGAGTCACCTCTGAGAAGATAGTTCCTGTGAAAGGAATTGTCTAGCCCATGTTGCCCTTTCAGTCAGAGAGACGTAAACATCTGAAAAAGGAAGTTTCAATGTTTATCTTCTTACCTCATTTTAAGAAGCATGTGGCAGTGTGATTCTAGAGATGATCGAGAATTTCAGACATTGAGAACAATTTCCTCATAAAATATATTTGCATATTTCGCATTTAAAGAGAGAATACGTTTTGTAGCAACAAGAGAATATGGTAGACACTTAATGGAATTTGTTTTTATCAGATTTTTTTATGGGAACAAAAGGTATTCAAATTATTATAAATTTAAAATGTAAAGATTGCTCTTTTTATTCAGTCTTTGAAAGAGATACATTTCACTGTACATTTTTGGGTGTGGCTTTGGAATAAATCTTTTTATATCTTCTTACTTGAATACCGGACTGTTTTCGGGATTTTCTGTGTCTGTCATATGCTTACTTTTTCAGGGGCAGTCTGGTAGCTCTCAGTGATAAAAATTGAGTGGCTCACTGTTGAATACAGTTATTTAGCGGTTTGTTATAGGGTGCTTTCAGAAATGTGATGTTGCTTAATCCATACAAAAGCGACATTAAAGTTCCCATTTTTTAATGTGAAGAAAGTCAGATGCTATCTAAGGGACTTCCTTAAAGATTACAGGGCTTCCAGTACCACATCCATAGCCCTCCATTTATTCACACACTCACTGAGTCAACACTGATTGAAGGGTTACTGTGTACAATTATACTCCAGATTCTGGGCACACAGCAGTGGAAAGAGCAGAAGAAAGTCCTTGCCCTCTTGGACCCTGCGTTCTGAAGGTAGAGGAGACAGATGTTAAACAACATAAACAAGTAACATACTGTGTGCCATATATTGATATGTTGGATGGATAAAACCAAAGCAGGAAGAAGGGTTGTGGAACTCTGGGGTGAGGTGGAGTCTGACCCATTTGGGTAGAGGGTCAGGGCAGTCCTCACTGAGGTCACATCTCAGTCAGGATTGAAAGCAGCTGCGGGAGGAAGCAATGTAGATAACTGGGCAAAGAGCATTCCAGGGAGGTAGTATGTGCAAAGGTCCTGAGGCAGTAGGATGCCTGGTATGTTGGAGGAACAGCAAGGAAGCCACTGCAGCTGGAGTAATCAATGGGCAGAGGAGTAGGAGATAAGGTCAAAGAGGTAGTGGGACTAGGGTGCAGATGGCAAGGCTCTCATTCTTTGTGATGAGATGGGAGTCATTGAAGGGATCTCAAACAAGGAATGACCTGACTTCCTTTGAATAGGGTAACTCTTGCTGTTATGCTGGGAATAGACCCTGGAGGAATGTCTTAGGTCGTGTTCTCGGGAAAACATGCTAGGATAGAGATTCGTATGCAGGTGTTTTTATGAGGGAAGATGGTAACTTTTAACACCTTGGAGGAGGTAAGGGGCCCAGACTGGAGTAGAGAGAGAAAGGTAGCAGAGGAGGCCTCCATGGGGGAGCTGCAGAGTCACTGCAAAAAATAAGACAGGAGATCCTTATGGCAAAGAGTCACTGAGTACCAGCCGTCCCCTTGGGGTGGTGTCACCCTGGGCAGGGCAGCTCCCTTCAGCTGAAGGCAGTTCCTGGAGAAGAGCTGGGCTGGGATCCATCAGCAGCCAACATTCCCAGCAATCAGGATGGTTGCGGGGCAGGGGGAAGGATCTCGGAGACCCATGGCAGCATCCACAACGGGGCCCGGCTGGGGCCATTCAGCTTGGTCCTCTCTCTTCTGCTGCCTGCCAACTGAAAATTCGATCCAAAGGCCTCATTTGATTCTGATTTTGTATGTTTCAAAACCTGCTGATAGATGACACTGTGCACTTCATATGACAGAGGCTGGAGTGGGCTTTGTGCGCCATGAGTGTGCGCTCTATCTCATTTTATTATTTGTTGGTTGCCCCCACCAATGCCCACTCTTTTAAAAATGTAAAAAATCACTCTTTGGGATACTTAAACAGAGAGCAGAGTGGTTAAGGAACTTGTCTAAAGCCACACAGCTAGTAAGTAACAGGTGGATTGGATAAAGGGCTTTCTTTGTAAAGGAATTTAAACAGGGAAGGTAATGTAGGAACGAAGGAAAGAGAAGAGAAATTGAGGGGGAAAGAAAATAGAATATTCCTGAATTTAGGCCCTTTCTTGTACTTACGATGTAGTTTTCTCTGAAATATAGTCACTGAAGAGAATTTGAAAAATACTCGCTCTTTCAAAACCAGGAGCATGTAAGCAAATCAGCTCAGGTATGACTGATTGCCTTGGAGTCGTTTAAAATAACCTATTCCCAACCAAGGGCTCCTGCCAGACTCTTCAGTACCGTCCTCCTCTGGTTAGCTTATTGGGGCATGGCAAAGGATGTCAGAAGCACTCTTGTCATGGGGAGAGTGGCTTAGAGAGGGGCAGTCTATGTGGGGGCCCTCGCTTTCGACGGTAATGCACATTTTGACCACGAGGTGGCAGTCAAGCCCTTCCAAACGGGCCTCTGAGCCCTGAAGCCCGGCTGTAATGTAGATTTCAGACATCTGAGTACCAGGAGTAAGGCTTTTGCTTCTTTGTGTGATTTAATTGTTTTTCATTTCTGATTTGAAGAAAAGTGGAAATATTATTATGGATAGTTTTCAGATATAAGTGGAATTACTTAGCTGCAGCCAGTTCCTGAATCCAGTGTAAAACTCCTGATCGTCTTGTATGAAGAGCATTTGGCCCTGGGAGGATGCCTTAGTGACAGAAGCTGTTCAGTGGCATGCATCCTCACGGACATGCAAAGGAATTTTCTTGGGAAAAGAGCTCTATTGTGGAATCTATAGATAGCCCACTATCTAGCCCCTCGGTCCTTTTGGGGAGCTAAATTCTTTCTTATTTTGGCTTTATAGGTGAGATTGCATATGCAATTGCTGTTATCATTTAGTTTTTCATATAGTTTGAGAAAACCATAAGCAGAGGAGTTCACTGAGGTCTAGGTGTCCCCAAATGGTGCAGTGTTAATTAAGGAGGGCTTTTCAGGACAAACAAAGGGGCGTTAATATTGAGTCTTTACCTGGATCTGACCTCCGGTGCAGTCCTCCAGATATTTGCCGCCAGTTATTTTTCACAACGATAAGTTGCAGAATTTGGGGATGTTTTTGCTGAGAGGGGCCTTGGGGAGCCTTTATGGCATTTGCACATTCCTCAGTGGTTTGTTGACTGCCTACCAGTCGTAGGTAATTCTAGACCAAGAGAAAACGTTCCTGAGGGAAGCATGTCTTGTAGACCCAACGGTTCAGCGATGGAAATCAGAAGGCCCTGGCTTCTCAGCCTTGCCGCACAGAAACCACACCATCGTGGGCTTCTTGCTTAGCCTCCTGAAGTTTCCATTTTCTTGTGAACTGGTGGCAGTGTCTATAAGGCAGGGTAGACTTAAGGATAAAATAAGAAAATAAAGTCACACATTGAGGGCCTGGCACATAGCATATGTTCAGTAAACGCTGCTATTAAACTGTGACACATTGAACTATTATCATTGGAAACTCTAGCACCCGGGGAGCATTTAAATCCTGATCTCCAGTCCTCTCCCCAGGCCAAGTTAATCAGGATCTATAGGGGTAGCGTCAGCTGACTATTTGGTCCAATGTCCCCAGGTGTTCGAGGCACAGGTGCTGGGGCCTCCTGCTCTAGGAGAGAGTGATACAGCTGATGGCACTAGATGGGTCATGGGGTCTCAGTCAGCGCTTGTCAAAGTCCCTCCCACCCAGTGGGGTGTAATTAAGATGTTACGTAGAAGACGGTTTACTAGGGAAATGCTGCCTCAAGTCGAGTAGCATTGTTTCTTGCAGGGTTTCTCCACACCTTTGATACACTGATGCGCATTGTGCATCTCTAAACAGAAAGAGGTAGTATGCACTGTTTCTGAATTCTTTGGGCCACTGGATCTTTTTCTCAGGGAGCGTGACTATTGGTGATGCACTAATGCCCCTCCAGGCAGCCTGCCCTGAAGTGCTGGCCACGGTGGTATCTCCCTTCTGGGGAATGAGTGGCTACCAGACAGTGTTTTGGGCATGAAGTTGCTCTGGCTGGCTGCACCTTATTTGTGAGTTAAATCAACTATGCTACCTGATTACAGTAGATTGGAGCAGGGATCAATAGCTGAAGCACATTCTATCCAATCAGGAGGTTGTAAGATAAAGGGTAAAGAAATGACCCACGCACATCCCTTCAGCAGGGACATTTGGATGTGAGATGCACAGAGAATGCCAAAGCTGCTTGTACTGAGACACCAGATCTGAGCTACTGGTGCTTATTTTGGACCAAATTCAGTTAGGAGCTACTCTTCAGTTATCCACGGGGCCACCTGTGCTTTCAGGTCGTGCATTGGATTACTTCTTCCTCCCTGTCTGAAAAAACCTACCTAACGCAGTCCTGCCAGCACTCCAGGTGTGATTGTCCCCGCACTGCACCATGGAGGGGGAGGGGCTGGAGGACGTCCTCCAGGTTTAATGCCATCCCGCTACCCTAATATGTTATTGCCTCTGAGTCGAGGTCTCTCAATCAGCAGGACAACAGAAGGTAAAAAGTAACGGTAGTTTCCAGAAAAATCTGTAATGTAAATTGCAAGAACACAAATCTTTATAAGTACCTATGGTCTTAGGTGGAAATTCAAGCTGGGCACAGGGTTAAATAAAGGTGGCAGAGAAATCAGGCCAGTTTGACATGAGGTCATTGGATGAGGAATCAGCAGATAGGGGATGGAGTTAAAGGTGACGGTTACAAGTCCCAGAAGAAAACCTGTCCTTCAAGTGGAAGAGACATGTAAATAAAGCCGATGATGAGAGTGGAAGGAGGAAGACACCAGACACACGTTGAACAGGCCAAAGGGAAGCCAGGAGAGGCCGGGATTCACAGTTCAAAGCTGGCTAAAATAAGGAGGCCGAGGTGGAGGAAAATGGAAACCAAGTCTGCCTCATGCCACAGCAACCCTTCTAGCTGCTAAGGCCGGCAGAAGATGGGGAGGAAAACAAGGAAGCTCCAATTCACAGGAAGAGCTATTCTACGCTGATAGAAAATGTAAATTCTCCGGAGAAATATCTTTGTCTACGCCTCATTTTTCAGAAATGCAGAGGGATATTCAGTAACTTTCAGGAAGAGAATTTACACAAGATGCTTTAAGAAATGTTTATGATTCACCTGGTGAAAATGGGACCAGGGCTTTTTCCTCCTCCAGTTGACAAGGATGTCAATACATCCGCTTTTCTGTGAAATTAAAAGTGAGACGTGATAGGGGAGCGTGTCCTAGTGCCATCCCCAAACTGAGGCATGGAACAGAGATGGGATTTCGGTTCTGCCTGCCAAGTGTCTCTAAGCAAATCAGCTGCCTTTCAGAAATTGCCTTGTGATACTAGCATATTTACTTTTTTACTAGATTGTATGTTCTTGGATGGTCTTGCTTTTGCAATTCAAATAGCCTATTGAAAAAGAGTTTTATGGTGGCTGCTACCTGGCACAAGCAAGCAATCTGGGGGACGAGGGGATAAAAGTAATACGCAGAAAAGGGCGCCCATTCTTTACAGCTTTGCATTCAGACTAGCAAGGAGGGCCAGCCACTGGGGAAGAGCTCATGTTCTGCTCTTATTTGGTCTTTTTGCTTTTCCTTCTTTAGTTCTTCTTTTTCCTCTTCTTCTTCCTCCTTCTCCCAGTATTAGCATTTGAAAGTCTTGCTTTCAACAGAAAACAAACTTAAGGTTACCAGGGAGTAAAGGGGGTGGGAAGGGCTAAACTGGGAGTTTGGGATTTGCAGATACTAACTGCTGTATATAAAATAGATAAACAGCAGGTTTTTACTGTATAGCAATACCTTGTAGTAACCTGTACTGAAAAAGAACACGAAAACGAACGTATGTACGTATATGTATGACTGAAACAGCATGCTGTGCACCAGAAATTGACACAGCATTGTAAACTGACTATACTTCAATTTAAAAAAGTCTTCCTTTCAATTAAAAAATACAATTAAATTTTAAAAAGTCTACTTTCTTGGTGGAAGGAAACTGCTCCCAGCGGCCAGGAATCCTGCAGAAAGGTCTGGACCAGCTGGTCGGTAGTGAACAGCCTCCTGGTCTGAGTGATCAGCCACAGCGGTGAGATTTTGAACTTCCTCTGCTGGGCTGTCCCTTGGAAAAGGACCCACGGAACCTGTGGGTAACGTCTCCTTCACCCACTCAGGCTTCCTGAGACCCACTGAGGGTCTTCTGCAGGGCAATGATGTTGGGCAAATGGAGCGCTTGCAGTCTTACGAGAAATTAGAGGTTTTGCAGAGCCGTGATGAAGCACGGTGTGGTGGGCAGTGAAAGTTGCAGGCAAAGCACCGACACTCACGGAGCCTCAGTTTTCTCATCCGCTAATGGGAGCTATTAAGGGAATCCACCTGAAGTTCATGGTGGGGATTTATTTGGTCGTTCTACCTGCAAGGCTCTTTGCTGGGCAAACAGTAGTGAGGAATAAGGGAGACTGATCTTAATCAGATAATCACGCAGGTGAGGGTATATAAGGATAAACTGTGGTGGTGCCCGGAAGGGGAGGAGTAGCTTATAACCGAGAGAGATGCCGGAGCCTGGGTCGTAGAGAGGCTGGGAAAGTGTCTGGTACATAGGCCTCTGAAAGCAGGGAGGGGCGCTGAGAGATGAAAGAAGAGACGGCGGCGGAGGAAGAAGACACAGACCCAAGGAAGCCAGGCCCGTGAGCACCAGAGAAGCCTTTGTTTGATGACAGCTTTCACCCAAAATACCCTGAGAACAGTGGACACAGAGGTCTGCAACCCTGGAGTGCTTGATCCAGCGGTGGGCTGACCATCTAAGAGGTGGAAAACCTTAGGGAGAGCAGATTTACCCCGGACAAAACTTGCAGAAGCTCCAGGCTGTGGGATTTGAACTTTGCTTCCCACTGAGTGGGTTCATCGGTATCACCTGCGCCCCTGACCGACCTCAGTGGCCTGTGTGCTAGCCTGCCTCTCCCGACCTCAGCGTCCTCGGCTGCTGCGCCAGGTGTTCAGACCCATATCTCAAGGTTGCTTCTGCTCATTAAGTCCGTGATTGTGGTTCATACACAGAGGTAAGCCCGCAGTTCCGTTGTGTGAGGTAACCAGGGGGCGGCTCTGATGGGAGGGGTGGGGTTCTTCTGGGCCTCACCTGAAAGTCTTCTACAAAATGTGGGCATCCTTAATCCTGAGGGGAGGAGGGATTCATCCAGTGGCTGCAGCGTTTAGGGATGGGCTGAGACTTCAAGACATGCTGGCATAGCTCAGAGTTTTCAAATTACATGTAGGAAGATGACTGCGGGGGGGGTGGGGGTGGGCAACCAAAGCTGTGAGTGAGTGTTTCTTTGAAGATATAAAATTAATCACTGCTTGGGGGAGGGGGAGGGGCACTCTTGGGGCAGGTGTTATTAATGATGCTTATTGTTCACCAGCACGTGGTTGAGAAGGCCCCTGCCTGGAAACCAGAGATTTGTCGCAGTGAAGATCCAAGCCTGCCTTTTTGTCTTATTGAGGTACAGTTGATTTATAATATTATATAAGTTTCAGGTGTACAACAATTTTTAAAGGTTGGACTCTATTCATAGGTATTATAAAATACTTGGCTATCTTCTCTGTGCTGTATAATATATACCCTTGAAGCTTATTTATTTTGTATATAGTAGTGTGTACCTCTTAATCCCTTCCCTCTAACTTGCCCCTCCTCCCTGCTTCCCTCTCCCCACTGGTAACCACTAGTCTTTCTGTAAATCCATGAGTCTGTTTCTTTTTTTATAATATTCACTAGTTTATTTTTAGATTCTACATATAGGTGATACCATACGGTATTTATCTTTGTCTGACTCTTTCCACTTGGCATAAGACCCTTCAAATCCATTCATGTTTTTGTACATGGCAAAATTTCATTCTTTTTTATGGCTGAGTAGTATTCCATTGTGTATACCGCATCGTCTTTATCCATTCATCTGTTGATGGATATATAGTTTGCTTCTGTATCTTGGCTATTACAAATAATGCTGCTGTGAACATTGGGGTACATATATCTTTTTGAATTAATGTTATCATTTTCTTTGGATATGTACACAGGCGTGGAATTGTTGGGTCATATGGTAGTTCTATTTTTAGTTTTTTGAGGAACCTGCGTACTGTTTTCCATAGTGTCTGTACCAACTAATATTCCCACCAGTAGTGCACGAGGGTTCCCTTTTCTGCACATCTTTGTCAACATTTGTAATTTGTGGTCTTTCTGATGATTGCTATTCTGACAGATGTGAAGTGATACCTTTGACGTGCATTTCCCTCATGATTAGCGATATTGAGCATCTTTTCATGCGCCTGTTGGCCATCTGCATGTCTTCTTTCAAAAAATGTCTTTTTAGGTCTTCTAATTGGGTTGGTTGTTTGTTTTTGATGTTGAGTTGTATGAGCTGTCTATAAATTTTGGATATTAACCAATCGGTCATAGCATTTGCGAATACGATAGAGAAACTAGAGATTTGCCTCATTGAAGGTCCAAGCCTGCCTTTTAAACTCAGGAGAAAAACTTTACATGAATGGGAAATGCCTAGTGCACTAGTGTCTCTGTGGATGGTGACCTTTGTTGGCGTTCAGCCTTCTGTCCATCTGGTCCTTATCGTTGCCGAGGGCTCCTGACAAATTTGCATGGTGGGTCTTCAGGCCTTCAGAAGGTGTTTCCTTGTCTAGAAAGCGTTAGATTCAGCCTGTCCCAGGGATGCAGGGATGGATGGTGGTACCTTAGGGGCAGCGGGTTATTTGGGAATATGTATAGGTCCCGTGGTGAGGACAGCGCCGCACTGTTTTGATCTGGGTGCCTTCTTTTTGCCTTGCTTGTCTCTGAGTCAGAGGATTTTTGAGTTTCTGAATTGAATGTGGTAGCAACAAATAGATGCTAAGTCAGAAAAAAAAAAAAACCCTTATCAAGCAAGAATACTACTCAGAAGGTGCTATTTTGCTGCCATTGTGTCAAAATGTGGACTTATGTCTATTTTTAATTGTGACATGTGGGACATGCACCACCATCGTGGCCGATACTTATCACGTCCCTGACCCCTCACCCTATTCTTCCCTCCACCCCTAAACCCCCATCCCCTTCTTCAGCAAGTCCCCACACCTGACCTCACTTTCCAAGTTTTATCCACCACGGAAAGAGTGGCAGTGTTATTCATCACCCTGAGACATGCTACGCGGAGCCCAAGGATTGTGTGCGATGGTGATGTCAATGGGGACAATTCATTATTCCATCAAGCACTTGGCATGTCAGTCAATGAAAAAATATGTGCTTTAGAATTGACAGCTCAAAATAGTCTTTTCAGCGATTGGCATGCCAAGATCTTGAGAGTATAATGAATTATTCTTTAAACCTTTCATTTCACGCCATCAATTTGACCATAGACTTTTCTTTTTTGGGGGTGTTGGGGGGCAGGACTAAATTATAGAAGTTACCTAAAAAAATAGCAAGCAAAATAACTTTGCAGCTTAGGAAGCAAAGACTGGGGCTATGAGAAGCAGAATTAGACAGAATGTTTCTCAGGAAGGGAGTGAGGTGAACACAGTTGCCATTCACAGAAGTCTAAGAAAAGTTACCTGATGTTACCTGACTCTGGGCGTGAAAAATAGTTTATTCTCACTGACCACCTATAGAATGACCCTGAGATTTCACCCTCATTGTCCATAATGAGGCACTGGGAAAATAAGAGATGATTATTCTGTTTTCATGTGATACAAGCTTGCTGCGCAATATAGTTCCTGATTAGTTAGGACACACAGGTGTTTAGGGCAGTCTTGGGTAGGATTTTGAGTTAGGTTGGAAGGTCAGTTTTCCCCAGTTAATCTCTGTACGTGGATTACTTTGCCCATCCTTGCTGTATGGTTTTTCTTATACTCCTGTGGCTAATTAATTCTATTCATTCGTAAGTCTGAGCTCTTCAAAGATTGGCACCCATCTCTTCTCCTCTGAGTGTTTTGAAACCAGGGCTGAGAAACCGCGTGGCCCTCTGGCTTTGTGGGGAAGGGTTAGCACGCTGGCATGCATTTTGGGTGACTTCTGAACATGGCACAAAGCATGGCAAGGTTTCAGCTGGTCAAACTGCTGTCATCCTAAAACGTCAGGCTTATTTCTAGGAGCAGCAGCTGCCACAGACATTTTTTTTCCCCTCAAATATCTCTGCTGAATTGCTTGATTGTCAATGGTTATTTTCTGTCCTGTTAAATAATGTCCTGTTGCTACAGCGATGGTCATTTTAATACAGTAACAAAATAACAGCGACGCCAATTTGTTTTCAGGATTGGGTCTTAATTGTTCACCATTGTATGAAAATAGAGAACAGCCTTATTAATCTACGGTAGAATATTAAGCATTTCATTAAAATATTGCCCGGAAAGGAGAGTTACTTCAAATCCCCTCCATGTGTCCTTCACGGCCAGCAAAATGATCTCTTCTGCATTTTTAACCATCAACCTGAAGACAAATCTGGGCATCTGTGACCTTTTAATTTGTACTTCAAAGAAAACATTTCTTAAAGTTATGTAATAAATCAATCATTACTTGCTTAATAATCTTAATGCATGTCTTTGAAGTCAGCAATCCGCAAGAGAGGCTGGGATTTTTAAAAATTGACAACTCTCTGGTCATTTGATGTAAACCGTATTTTATTGATCAGCAGTGGAACGTTGCTTGATTTCAGCTGCATATAAAGCCATGTGATCACGGGGAACAATGATAAATGAAGACTACTTTATATGTGTGCATACTTCTATATTGTCTCTGGAGCGCATAGGAGATAAGACTTTTTAATATTTTAGTATTTGCAATTTGCAATAATACTAACTCCCCTTTAAGTCTCTCTCATCTTTGTGCATGAACATACCAACAGACCCAATATTTATCTATTTCATGGTTTGTATAATCTTGAAATGACAGTTTTTGCAACCGTATTTTTTATGTATTCTAGAGAGCCATTATTTAAAATGCAAATTTACCCAGGTCCCTTCAGTCCTCTTTTGTCTATTTGCCTGGACTTCCTTTGTTATCTGAAGAATTTTTTCAGCTTAGACATCTTTCAACTTAGAACTAATATCCTAGTTACTTATTATTAATGCTCTGTTTATCATTAAAAAAAAACAAACCAAAAAACCCCAGCCCTGGATTTTTGTTTCATTTTGTAGATGAGCTTCAGATGACACAGGGGCAGATCTGTTGTTACTTAATGACCAACTGCTGAATTATAGGGTTCCTGATTCGAAGTGTATTTAGAAAAAGCAACAAAATGCAATTAATCTGATAGTAATAGGAAGGGAAGTTAATACTGGCCTGCAGCGAGACTGCTCATTGTAAACAGCTAGCCTGAATAATTTACCGTCACGGAGGCTCACTTCTGGTTCCTAAAAAGGCCCTTGTGTGGCTGCCTGCTCAGTCAGCTTGACCCCATTCCTCTTTGAGAGTTCTGTCCGGACATGACCAAGGTCCTCTCTTGGTCACTAGCACAATGGGGACCGTGGCTCTCTCTGGGCTTTTGTGGGTCCCTCTTCTCTCCATCATGAAGAGCCTCTGAAGCAGAGCCTTAAAGGGCACACCTGGGTTCATCATCTCAGCTCGAGGCTCCCAGCTCTGTGACCTCAGACAAGGCATCGAACCCCCGCGACCACCCTATAGGAACGCCTACCTGGAGGGCTTGCTGTAGGGTCAGCAAATAACCCCTGGCTTATCATAGCAGCTCCAAAGAGCTCGGACCCTCAAAAGGGAGAGAAGATGTGCTAACATATTTGTGTCCTTTTGGGGGAAGGGGCACGCCCCACTTACAGCTCCCAGCCTTGGGTTGGGGTGCTGTTAGCAGTGGCAAGGAACCTCTTCCCTCGCCTGTCTGCTCCGTTCCACATTCCCTTTTCCATCACTTCTGTTCAATAATTAATACTGAAAGGCTTTTCTTTATTGAAACAGTGCTCCCCAAAGGTTTTTTTACATCTTCTCTGGGTTATTTCATTTTCCTTTTATCTGAACTCTTGAAACACATTGAGACAGAATACGTCTTAGGTGTTATTTTCGTCTCCTTTTTATTTCTTATGGAGCTGCTAATGTTCATTGTAGAAATAGATGAAAAAAAATGCAGGTAGGGGAAAACCACTTAAAGGAAACCACGGTACTTATCAATCCAGACTTACTTAGGCTGTGGGCACAACACCAACACTCCCTCAACACGTACACACAGATTGTACACACACACACACACACACACATACGTTAAGTCTATAGATAAAACCTTTTTCATTCTAAGCTACAAACAGACATATTCATGCTCTGCGTATTTCTGGGTCACCTGCTGTTTACTAGCAGGATTTAAAGGACACCTCTGCATTACTTTAAAAATACTTCTATCAACATTTTTAATGTCTGCAGTTAATTTCATTAAGCTAATCTCATATTGTTGAACAGCGACTCTTTCTAGCTACTTAATATTATTAAAGGCAAAAATAAATGTCATGCCTTGAATATCCGTACACATCCATCTTTCTGCAGCTGTGCAATTATTTCCTCGGGATAAATTCCTAGGTATGGCACTGCTAGATCTCAGGACACGCACATTATAGATTCGATTATGTACTGTTAAATTTCCATCCAGAAATGCGGTGTTTTTCTTCTAACCCTTCAGCAAATACCTGAGCAGGCACCTACCGCATGCATTTACCAGACTGGCTAGTATAAGTTGGCCGAAGGGTTTTTAAGTAGAATTGCTGAATAGCTTTTACACAAAAAAACACAGAGAATAGAACATATTGGATCCATCTGTGTTTCATATATTGAAACGATTCTAAGCGCTCTGGTTATTAGCAAGACAGGTTGCAACACTGATGTTGTGATGAGAATCATGGCTGAGTAGAAAGTGTCCCCAGCTCTGGAGAGCTGGGCCAGACACCGGGAACTATTGTTTTGATTGAATAGATGTAGTAAAGGAACAGATGCAAACATGATTTAGACAGCCCCAGTGGCTGTCACTTCTCAAACTAGGTTAAGTAAAAAAAGGCTACACAGGTTAATTAAAAGATAACACCATGCATTGGACGCAGTGCCTGGGTAATTGTTTCTTCCACTGAGACAAGTATGCAATGCAGATTACAGAGGTCTAGGGAAAAAATAAACTTGTGTGACAAAGATGAGACATCTGTACCGACCGCTGGAGTGCCCTTCCCATATCCCGATATCTGGTATCTGTAAGCCTGGGTGCATAATGGAACATTTTGCAATTACCTATAAACACTGAATAGCTATCCTGATCAGTGGGCTTGGGTTGTTTGCAATTGTATAAAGACAAAGACAAAAACCCCACCTTTTAATCTGTTAAGTTTCAGACATACACAAAAGTAGAGTGGGTAGTGCAGTGAATGTCCAAGTACCCATGACCCACTTACAATAATCATCAATTCATGACCACTCTTGTCTTATCTAAATCCTCCCACCTCTGGCTCTGAATTCTTTTGAAGCAAATACTTGACATAATCAGTTTACTCATAAATATTTCCATGTATAAAAAGGTGATTTGGCATACTGGGTCCTAACCAGTTAAATTTCCTGATGTAGCAGTATCAGAATATCTTTGTAAAATATTAATTAGTTGTATGAACTCCACAAAATGACTTGAGTTCCTTGAGCCTGTTCTGTAAAAGAGATGCTAATAATACTTAGACACTGTAGTGGTATTGCGAGGATTACAGGAGATAGCTCAAGATAACATAACATCAAAATGATGGAAAAAATGTTAACTAATCATCATCGCCATTATCATCACTGGAATTCAGATTTTGTAAGCAAATGACGTGGGAGCTTTGGAGAGCTGAGTGATGAGATGTAGGGGCTTAAGTGGCTGCGGGGAAAGAAGAAGATGGAAAATGTGGCAAGTATGTCAGAAAAAAAATGCATAAAGCAGGAGAAAGATGAAGACGGAGCATCAGCAGTAATAACCAGTAGCCCAGGTGTGTAGGACAGTGAGGTTGTGGGTCTTTTGACGGTGGTGGCCACATGTCTGTGTCTCATTTCTCGGCACTGGGACAGACACTTGGAGAAGTGAAACGTCAGTGGAAGATGGACGAGGAGACAGAGAACTTGAGTTTTTTAAGTGTTAAAGTCTATTAAAGGTCAAGTCACACCATAGTAATAAATACTATTAGAATGCAGAAGTTGAGCTATATATGGAAATAATTTTTTAAGTCTTGCCTAAAGGGTCCCTAATTTCCAGAAGTGATTGATACTGCAAATTTTATATGTGAGCGATGTGTGCAAGTCATTGTTGGAGTTTACTTTTTTTGGGGATTTGATTGATTCTCTAGCTATGCCAATCTTATTCAGTGAAGATGGTTAGATCATTCCCCAGATAACTTTGAAATCTGGGGCTCTAAGGTGGCTTTGTCCACTGTTACAATCCTGGACACCTCTTTTATTTTTTGATGAATATTGATCACTGTCTCATTTCTTCATCCAAAAATAGCATACAGGGTAATTTCACAATACAAAGCCTCTCCAGATGCTTTTAACTGTTAGGCATTAGAAATGGCTCCAGAGGGGAGGGTATAGCTCAAGGGGTAGAGCACATGCTTAGCATGCACAAGGTCCTGGGTTCAATCCCCAGTACCTCCTCTAAAAATAAATAAAATAAATAAAACTAATTACCACCCCCCCAAAAAAAACCACCCAAAAAACTAAAACTAAAAATAGAAATGGCTCCAGGGGCTAACTCTGACAGCCCTTGCTTTTTTTCCCCACAACTTATCTATCCTATGATCCATTCCCAAAGAATTGAATAGCCACAGAGATACTTTGATGCATGAACCCCAGTAAAGGAGTTAATGGCTGATACAGTGTTAACTGGGGCTATTCCTCTTAGGTACCATTTGTAATTAACAGACACTCTAGATACCTTGACTGGAAGGGATGGATAATTGGGACCTTTTACTGGCAATGCCAGTGAGAGAAATATTTTGGGGCAGGAGGGCATTTGGTGTCTTCAGATTGAATCACACAGGAACAAAATTTGTAAATCACATTAAAGAGTTTGAATGTTGTCCTTAACGGCATGCCTCCCAACTAAAATGGGGAGTGACATAATTGTGTTTGGATTTCAGAAAGGTCAGTCTGGATTGTATGGAAGCAAGACAGGAGACAAGGGGAGACAAGGGGAGACAGGGGAGAAGTATGGAAGTCCGTAAACTAGGATAGAGGCAGTAAGGATGGAGGGAAGTGGGCCCAGATTAGGAGTTAGAATATGTGGACCTTGATTATCAATTTAATGAGAAAAATGGAGGGGAAGTGGCCAGGGATGATACTCAGAATGCAGATTTGGAAAACAGGATAGGAGATTGTGTCACTTGCTGCAACAGTGAAGGCAGGGAAAGAGGCAGGTTTTGGAGGAAAGATGATGAGTTCCACTTTGGATGTGTTGAATTTGAGGTGCCTGTGAGGTAGAGATACTCTGGTGAGCACAGAAATTTTGGAACTTGGGGGAATAGATGCCACTGGTGTAGAAATGGTGGTTGAAGCCTCGGGAATGGGTACAGATAGGATCAAAGACAGTGGTCGATCAGCAGAGAATACAAGCAAGCACACAGGTGCTGAGCCCTGCCTAGGCTCCTTCTCAGGTTTGGGGGTGAAGCTGCCTCAGATCCTGCAACCTAGCCACCAGGTCAGTATCAGAGTGACCCCTGTGACTCCGGGCAGCATCACACGGAGCACAATTGCTCAGTCAAGCTCCCCCTGAAGTCTTGTCCCACTAAGTTGTGAGGTACAATGCAGTATTTATTTATTTTTTTTTTCTTAAGTCACTGAAAAAGTTTAGGGGTTGTTTATTCAACAGTGGAAATCAGAAAGGTCTGTCTGTGCTGCACTCTCTCCTGATCCACCTTGATGAGATGTGATGCCTTCAGTTGAGTGGTCCCTTAAGCCAGAGGGGCCTATAGATTGAACTAAAAACCTGTGTTCTCATCTGTAAATCAAGGATGACAGTACCTGTCCTCCCTTCTTCTTAGATGTATTTTAGGGCCCAAGTGAAATTAATATATGTGAATACTCTTCATAAATTACAAAGCACTCCACAAATATAGATGAATTTAAATAGAATTGTAAAGCAGTCTGTAAGTACAGTTTACTTAAGTAGAGTTTTGTTGTGGAAAGTTTCAAGCTGATATTACAAAAATTAAAAACAGTATTAAATAATCAATGTTAATTAGTGTACTTGTAATTTTAAGTTACGTTAGGATCATCAGAAGGGCTTTGATGCTCCCTAAATCAATCTGGAAGCGTTTTTGTTTGTTTGTTTGTTTGTTTTAAATCAGTTCTCCCTCTCTATGTGGCATTTTGATTCTTTGTAAAAGGATGAGAGTTGAATTTCGGCTCTTCTTTTACCTTGTGTTGGTCTAAAAGGGCTGTATTTACTTAAAGAAATTGAACAGATTCATTTTGGTCAAGAACAAGGAGTCAGATTGGATCCAGATTGACGCACAGGAGGAACAGACTTCCTTGGATGGCTTGGTGCTAGCTACAGCTGACTAACTGTTAAACATTTGTCACATTACCTCTTTAGTAAATTGAATTACCAAATTAGCATGAGTTGCTCAGCAGTCTGGTGATCTGGTACCAGTTTTCTTCAGGGTAATTGAATTAATTTGTGTAATTTAAATGAACACCAATCTCGCAATTTTTCTGTCACGATGCCTTTGAGAAAGTGGATGGATGGAGAGTTCAAACTGACTTGTGATCCTTAATAGAAACATAAGGAGAGATGCTCTCCTGGGTTTATCTTCAGTCATTTGACACATGCCTGTAATAGCCAATTCAAAATAAAAGCAAAATAAAGTCACATGTGAGGTAGGGTCAGCTGGGGTGATTCCTGTGGACTAGGTTTCTTAACCTTGGCATTACTGACCACTGGGGACTGGATAATTCTTTGTTGGGGTGGTGGGGGGTATGCTGTGCCTTGTAGGATGTTTAACAGCTTCCCTGGCCACTACCCACTGGATGCCATAGCCCCTCCCACCCCTCAGCTCATCCCAGACCACCAAGAATGCATGCAGACATTGCCAAAGGTCTCCTAGGTGCCCAGTTGCCCCCTTTTGAGAATCATTTCTGTAGAGAATAGAGTGTTTCTCCTAGTAGGAAGCAAAAGATCTTTAGCTCCAGACTCCTCCCCACTTGCCATCCCCACCTCCCCAACCCACAGTTTTACACATCACATACATTGCTGCTTAATCGGCCCATCTCCGGCGGTGCTTTCCAGGGCCATGATCTCATGTTTATCTCCTTGATGTTTGACACTGGGCCTGCTCTTCATCAGACCTGCTCGGAAAGTGACATCCACATTTGAAGGTGATCTTTTTTTTTTTTTAAGAAAGAAGCCATCCTTTAAAAGGTCATAAAACACTTGGCATTAGGTTCTTAGAGTGTGTGATGAATATTTTAATAGTTAAAAATGTAGCCAGGCAGCAAGGAAATGATTTAATGTTGTAAATAAATCTCTTTGTGGGATTTAATGTGCAAAAATGGACAGCAATGGCTTTAAAAAAATCATTCCCCAAATGATAGGCTCTATACAGTGGGGCACTCTGTGTACTGGACCCCTATCTGGAGACAGTGTTCACTATATCTTAGATGTTGGAGGAAGACACTAAGATCATTTTTTCTCTTAGGACCTCTCTCTCTTTTTCTCAAAAGTCGAAGCCCATAAGGTCAACTTTCTGGGAAACAGGACTGATGTCTGGCTCTTGGAGAGTGTACTCTCTGTTGGACTAATCACATTCTGCTAGTAATAATCACAAATCATAACCTGGAATTAGTGCTTACAGCGCGCCAGGCACGTATCTAAGAGCTGTACGTGTGTGAAAATTCTAATAACTGTAACAGCTAAATCAGGAGCTGGTAAACTATAGCCCCACAGACCACATTTGGCTGCCTGTTTTTGTCCAGCCTGTGAGCTAAGAATATCATTGACTTTTTTTAAGTGGTTGAAACCCAAAAAAGAAATCAAAGGAAGAAGAATATTTCTCGACTCCTGAAAATTATATGAGATTCAGATTTCCGAGTCCATGAATAAAGTTCTATTGGGACACAGCCTTGCCCATTTGTTTACCTATTGCTGCTGGGACAGAGGTGAGCACTTGTGACAGGGACCACATAGCCCACAAAGCTTAAAGGACTTACTATCTGGCCCTTGACAGAAAAAGTTGTCAGACACCCGGGGTAGGTGTTTTATAGAGGGAGAGATTGAAGCACAGAGACGTAGGTCATTTGTTCAAAGTCATGCAGCATATGTGTGACAGAGCCAGAATCTGAACTTGGATAGTCTGGTACTGCAGTGTGGTGACAATAAAACTTGCCAGGACAGAAGTCCTCATTAAAAAAAAAAAAAAAAAAAAACCAGCAGGAACAACTTCCCATAATTCAGCTGTTTTTTAAAAAATTGAAGTATAGTTGAATTGCAGTGTTGTGTTAGTTTCTGCTGTACAGTATAGTGATTGAGTTACACATGTATATATATTCCTTTTCATATTCTTTTTCTTCCTAGGCTATTACAAGGTATTGAATATAGTTCCCTGTGCTCTACAGCAGGACCGTGTTGTTGATCTATTTTGTGTCTTATACTTCACATTCCGTTTGTACTTTGTTTTTGTGTGTAGATCCCCTAGCAGCAATTCCTGAATGAGGAGCATTCCCTTCAGACTTTCTAGGGCTGGGTGTTTGTCGCTCTCCTTTCATGCAGTGGGACTCCTGCCGGACAAGGAGGCGCCCCTGAGGGGCAGCGTCCCGAGGTCTGGGAATCTAGGTGGATAAATGATTTCCTGCCACACGGGCACTCATGCGGAAGGAAGGAGGAAATGTCAAAGGCAGAAGGACAGCTTCTAGGTATGCAGTAATTGAAGTTTCAATAGTCTATGTAGAACAGTTAGGAACTTAAAAAAAAAAAAAAAAAGAATCTCATCCCCCAGTCTGGCCCAGAATCGGCCCTGCTTCATTCAATTTCTCCATTTCAGAAGATGAAAGGCTGTGTCCGTCTGCCGGGATTTAGCGTCCAGTCCCAGGGAATCATTGTGTTTCTAATCTGATGTTTGGGTCATGACGCCAACCCTGCCGGTCAAGACCAGTTCCCTTTTTTGTTATGTTGTTAAAAGGCCCTGGACCTGGACAGGTTTCAAACAACATTTGGCTCCATAGGGAACCAGCTCACGGGTCTTTGGTTTTATTTTATTCCCTTTGGATTTTAGAGCAGAGTTCATTCCTCTATGCAGAGGGCTGTAATCATTCTCATTAAAAAAGAAAAGAAAAGAAAAAGACACACATGCAAATGAAGAGCAGGGAATGTTCTAGATCTTGACTGGAGTGATGATTCTATGTGTGTATACATTTATCAAAGCACAGCCAACTGTATACTTAAGATCTGAGCATTTTAACCTCAATGAAAAGGGCATTTGAGGGAGAAAAGTACGGAAACCAGATTTTTAATTTTTTTTAAAAGTAAGACTAGTTAATTATAGCACCTGTGTGAGGCTGGGTAAACCCAGAATTACTCTCCAGTAATCACTTCTAATTCTTGAGATTTCTTGAATCCCAGATCAAGGTGTCTCCTTGCGGGAGGCTTAAATGCATTCCCTCTAATTTGTGTTCTGCATTCCTTTGAAGGCAGTTATATTGAGGCCACATAAGGATAACGGATAGTTATCCCTATAAATAGTCAGTGTCAGAAAGATAATCTTTATCTTTGAGTCTCTTTATTATGCCACATTGGATTTACAATTAAATAAAGATAGAAAATCTACCTGGGGTAGGGGGCAGTGAGTGTATTTAGTGCTTATTTCCTCCAGCTTGTGAGGAAAGTGAAATATAAAGATAAAGAAATATGAGTTTAAAATAAAAAGTCTTTGGTTGAAATCATTCATCATGCCTCTGTTGCAGATTTCCAGTCTTAGATATAAATATTTCAGGATCATGATGCTTTCATCTTGCTGTGCCTTGCAAGAAGGAAAGATTGGAAACAATCTTCCTCAAAGTAAGCAGCTTTAATCATTGTTTCTAAATCAACTAAACTGTGTTGGGAAAAAAAGAAGATGTAAGAATCTTATAATCCCTGGTTTAGTCGTAATGAAATTGTCCAGGCTGAGAAGGGAGCAGATGGATTTTGATTAATTTCTACTAAGACCGGCAAGTATCAGCCTCAATACTCTTTATAAACTTGTCAGGGTAAATGTTGTATAGTCATAAGAGGATGAAGGGAGAAAAAGATATAAAATAAACATGAACGTATAACTGGGTTATGAATAGTTAAGGGGGAGATACTTAAAAACACCATCCTCAGCAACACATCAAAATTGAGACTCATTGAATCAGGGCAATTTTTTCAGAGACCTTTTCAGATTTAATTCCTTAAAAATAAAAGAGTTTGTTGTTTGTTTTTTTTTTTTTAAAGAGAGGATTTGTGGCCCTAGGTATCCAGTGAAGCGGACCATCACACATCACAGGCTTAACAGCCAGAAGAACACAAACAAGAGTCAGGGAGCTGAGAAACTGTACCTCAGCTTCGACAGTTAAGATTCCAGGATGATAACTGAAAACAAAGATGAACTTTACCAAGACATAATTTGGAATGAACCTGGACAATTCAGTTGCCACAGTTCATTAGTTTTATGGTTGATATTCAGGGTGCTGAGGGGCAAATCCTCAGCTGCCCCTGTCCTTTTCGGGACCTCCTCACTCTTCCCGTCTGTCAAAGAACCAACTGGCAAGGGGATGCAAAGAGATTCAGAGGCTTAGAGATTTAAATTTGGCATTAACTTGAAATTAGAACTGAAGATTAAGAAGAGGCAAAAGCAAATCTGAGGTGGCATTGGTCCCACATTCGGGTATGAAGTGTTTACCTCCAACAGAAAATCAATAATGCTGTCTTAGGCTTAAAAATGCTTCTGCTGTCTAGCTTTGTCCTCTTCCCTGCATAACTGTACATCGTCTACTTCTCTCCTGCCCGGCTGTGAGGTGGCCACAGACTGCAAGCCGGCTCAGCAAATAGAATCCTAAATAGAACCTTCGGTATCATAAATATTTAGCCAGTGCCCAATGAAAGGCAGTATGAATATCAAAAAAAAAACTCTCAGTTTTCATTTAAGGAGAAAGCAAGACAAACCCCAGCTTTGCTCTTCAATACCGTGGGAGCAAAAACATGATCTTTTTGAGAACATATAGAAAAAATGTTTCTCCTTCACAGCTATAGGGTGACGTTTTGACACACAGGAACTTGAGGTTTATTAAGGAGGTTTCTGATTGTTGTGTCATCAGCCACTGAAATGCAGTGAGTAACAAATGGATTAGGAATTAACTCAACACCGGATACTTCATTTCTTTCTATTATTATCTTGTTATCATAGCTGTGATTTGGAAATTGCATCTGCTTAGGGATAAAGATGCTGGGTTTACTGTAAGGGAAGCAGGCTGTTCGGGAAACTGGATCCAAGGATCATGATTTTAACTTGATAGTAACCTGCCTTCCTGGGAGCTGCTGTCTGCTTTCTGTCTGTTAAGTATGTAGGTCACAGAGACGGTGTCTTCAAAGTCCTGGCAGAAAACGAGCGCCAACCTCTCCGTTAAACACAGCAAGCTGAGAGCCTAGGGTCCACGATACTTGTCAGAAGCCCATGACAATGTCTTAATCTCTTTTAAAACCAGAAGGAAGAAAGTGACTATAATCCAGCCTGGATTATATTTGTCTTTACATCAATGCAGTCATGAACTAAAAAATTTAATAGTTTTTTATGGAAGAAAGAATTCACAAAGGTAGAATTGCCAAGGCCTGGTAAAAGTCATCACTTGGACCTGGAGCCTGATGGCAAACTCAGAGAGGTTTAACCAGAGAGGATGAGGCGAAGGGGCTCTTCACCTGCTATTTGATACTTGTTCTCTTTACCCCGGCACTGTCACACCTAACGTATCCCTTTGCTCTGGACTCCAAGGATCAAGTAACAACCACCTTAGAATCTGCCAGACTGTAAGAAACTATGTTTATTTTAGGTTTATGTAATATACATTTGCACAGTTGGGTGTCTAACTATTAAGACACAAGTATGTTTGAAGGTAACCATCTTAATAGGGAGAGAGAAAGAGAGAGAGAGAGAGGTAGGGGGTGGGCACATACAAAACAATTCCAAGGACTAGATAGGCAACCAGGAGAAGTAAAAGAAAATTTGTAGATGAATCTGTTGAATACTTTGTGTTTTTTTTTTTTTAAAAGTACAAACTTGCAAAAGAGTTTTAATTAGCTGGAGAAAGGCTGGCATCCACCAGGTTCTAGAAAATGGGAAAATTGTATGACATTCCAAATTGCTTATTTTCTAGGTAGTCTTAGAACCAAGAGAAACTGGTTCAGGGTTTATCTGGAGTTTTAAGGGCTAGCCCTCAAATCAATGAGTACCAGTTACTTCCACATATGCTGCCAAGAAGATGGCTTTTTGTTAATGGCAGTGAAATGGATCATCGAGGTGGCAGGATAATTCTTCCTTAGGAGTTGTGTCTCTGAGTACAACAGAGTTGTTTTCTTGACTATATTTCACAGGTCTCAGAAATTTCTATATCTAATCGACTCATCACTTTTTTCCTCTGCATATTATTAAGGCATTCATTAGCCTTCAATGGCACTGCAGAAGTTGGCTTTGGTTTAAAATTGTGCCCATGGTAGAAGGAATGTTTCTCCAAACCACTTAATACATTATTAAGCTGTACTCTTTTCCCCCTCAGAATTTATTTAATCTCATTAAACCTAAAAAATGGCTAAGCAGCGGGTAGCATTCTCATTTTTTTTTTTTTTTTGTGAATCAAAACATGAAAAAGAATGCAAGCATTAGGAAGTAATGAATGTTGGATGCACTCTGTATTCCAACTGTTCAGAGTTAAAGCAATATAAAATACTTAACGTCATTATCTCAAATACTTATGATGGGGTTGTTTATCCTCGATAAGAAGTTAATCGGTCATAAATCTGTGTTAGAGTGTAACTGGAAGTAAAAACAGACTGTACCAACCTAATTTGGCTTCAGGGATAAAAAGGAAGCAGATGTTGGAATTAGCATCTTTAAACATTATCCCTCTAAGTCAGCACTGGGAGACCAGGCTGGTTGTGGAATTTTGTATGAGAGGCATTCGGTTCCCTCAGCCAAGGTCTCATAGCCTTGACTATATTTTGGGACCTCTAGGAATTTACACAAAATTGTACTTAGAGACAGAACTCATAATGTAGAATTATCCTAACATCCTAGTGCTTACAAAATTGCACATCATCCCTAGATGGGGGACATACCACTCTTCTCTGGATTATTTCAATGTTGGCAGGATATATGTGAGCAGTAATAAAAACCCAGGGCTCAAGTGAGATGGTGTTGCCTGTGTGTTGGTAAATAATTGTGTTGCTGTGGGCAAGTCGTTCAACTACTGTGAACACCGGTTTTCTTGACAGTAAAAAGGCAGTTGGTAGCTGCCTTGTACACTTGGCAAAGTGGAAGGCACTGTGGAAAGGTAAAAGCACTGGAGGAAAAGATGGCATATTTTAAATCAGCAAACTAACTTAAACCAGTGAAATAAGAAATACTATAGATACAACCCCCCAGTACTGGTTTTCTCCATTAAGAACATTCCTTAGGAATTTATCCTAAGAAAACAATCAAAAGAATATATAAGGATGTTCATCAGAGCATTACCAGTGATGGTGAAATACTGGGAGTAACCTAAATGTCCGGCAATAGAGGACTGGCTAACTAGATTGTGTTATAAGGATGTTCAGGAATGCTATACCTCTGAGAATTCATGATACCTTGTTAAGTAAAAATGCAAACTACAAAACATAAGATTATATGGCCCTACTTTTTAGTGATACGGAAATATATTTATGTAAAATTGTGTGTAGACAAAACATTAACAGTAATGATTGCGGACTTCGTAGAGTATAGGTAATTTTGTAGGGGAGGTGATTTTTTTGTATTCTTAAAGTTTTCTTTATAAAGAACGTACAGTTGTTTTTTTTTTATTAGAAAGATACTTGTGTATGTGTGTGGAATCTCTCTTTCTCTATCTCTTGCCCTACCTCACTGGTTCTCAACTGGGAGCAGTTTCTTCCCACTCTCCCAGTAGAGTTTTGGCAATGTCTGGAGTTATTTTTGGCATCAAAATGTGGAGGTCCTACTAGCGTCTAGTGGTTAGAGGGCAGGGATCTTGCTAAACATCCTGCGGTGTCCAGCGCAAGCCCCTATAACAAAGAATTACCCAATCAAAATGTCAGTGGTGCCAGGTTGAGAAGCGCTGCACATTTCCATCCTCGGTCAGACTCCTTGGTCGACCTCACACCACTCAGGGGCAGTGGTCTCTCTCGTAATGCTCACCCTCATCTGAGTGTCTTCTTTTTAGACTATCTTCTCTTCCATCCAGCCTATGGATTCTGTATCTCACCTGAAAGCTAGAGGGGAGGCTATCCTACCCCCTACCCCCAATCTATTGTTCAGGGTATGCTGTGGCTTTTTGATATTCAAGAGCTTGGCTTCTGAGGCTCAGAAACCCTTTCAAAACTATTATCTTTGGCTGACTTGGGTTTCAGCAGTCTATTTTGAAACTCACAAGCCATAGCTTCATCTCTTTGTTCTCCGAGTTTTGCTTTGGTATATTTTCCCCTAGGGTTGTAAGCGTATTGTTTATCTGCTCGAATTTGTTGTGGGCGAGGATGGAATGCTGGATCATAGAGTAAAAGGAAGCAAAGGGGATATTTTAAAAATCATCTCAGCACGTGTGTTTATTCCTTAAAATTTATGTCAGCGTGTGCTAATAACCTTACAAAATAAAATGCTGACATGATGAATCATAATTTATTTTTTGTTGCTTTCAAAAAATCTTATTAAAATGTTAGAATATTCTGAATTCACCAGGGGCAAAATCAACTCAGTGGGGAACCTTGTTTATCAAGACTGGGTGGAAGTGTTGCCTTGATGGGGTGGGGGTGGGGGAGTCTCCATATTCAACCTGGCACCCGCTCCATGACAGTCTACCTCATTCTCTGCAGCCTGGCCCTATAGGGCTGTGCTGATTTGCAAGGTTTGTTTAGAGATTCATGTGTAAAAGGGAGAGTTTCTTGAGTTTTTCAGAGTGGGCACCATGTGAGGATAGTTAAACATACACATGGCAGAAAAATGACTGAGTCCTCGAAAGCAAATGATTGGAAGTCCCTTGCATCTTATGGCACCTAGAAGCATGGCGACTGTTATCTCCCAAACTCTGCATCAGTCTCCCTTTTTCTGATGGAGGACAGAATGTACAGAACCTCGAGCAGAGGGAGTGCCCACAGATGAGCTCTTAAGGTTACTTCCTGTGACCCTTCTCTTAGCAGCCTCACTGCCTCCATGGCTTTAATGCATATCGTTAAGAGTCTGATTAGGTGATTTCCAAATCCATGTCTCCAGCCCGGACCTTCCTCTGCTACTTAAGGTTCTGAGGCAACTTGGAGCAGGAGGAAAACATTCTTAAGCTGGAGACTTTCTAGCTTGAAAAAAAAATCACATTAAGAAAGATCAGATAGGTTCTGTGACCCTTAGATTTTCATCTGTAAAAATGGAGAGAATAAAGACCTGCCAATGGAGTTGCTGTGATGAGGACATGAGACAAGGTGAGTAAAAGCACTTGATGTGTTACAGCCATTTCTTACCTGGGTACCCTGCTCACATCACAAAATTTCCAGGCACTGAAACTCCCGGTAAACTGAGTCAGCACCCCCCTGAACTTCTCTTTTAGAGGTGATGTGGTCTCGGAGGCAATGTTTCTCTCCGCTTGGCTCTCCAATTTCTGTAGGCTGGCTTCTTCATAACTTCAGTTGCCCATTGCTTATATTGTCTGTTGTGTCATTTAGTTCAACTGCACCACTTAAAGGCTCACTCTCTTGGGCTCCCATTTTCAGATTCCCAGGGAAAAGTCTGATTGTGCCGTGCCATTTTCCCAGGCGGGCCACACAGATCAGAATTATTGGATAAATGGACAGTTCTTGGTTTAGAAGCTCAAACTAATCTAAATAGCTGTTGTCAAGTGAGGGCCCTGGGTAAGGCAGACTCCTGCCTGGGCATTAGTTTTGGTGGTCCAACACTCCTTCTTTTGGAGGAATTTATAACTGTGTGATTATGGTGGGACCACC
This sequence comes from Camelus dromedarius, assembly GCF_036321535.1. Taxonomy (NCBI): domain Eukaryota; kingdom Metazoa; phylum Chordata; class Mammalia; order Artiodactyla; family Camelidae; genus Camelus; species Camelus dromedarius. Next base: position 18,565,620 of record NC_087452.1, read on the forward strand.
AGCTCCTTTGCCCAGCCAACCTGGGCATGGGGATGGGCTTGTGAAACAAGCTGAACCAGATTTCTTTAATTTGAAGCCAAAAAAGAATTCTTGTTGCATTTAGGGTCATTTGTCTGGCAAAAATAAGGCATGGAGCTGTTGAAGGACTTCCTCCCTGCCTTTTTGGAGAAGCCTCCTTTTGGTTAGAGAGAATGAGGCCAATCCATGCGAAAAACACAACAAAATAAACAAAAAACCCTAACCCCCGCCCCCCCCCAAAAAAACCAAAAAACAAAAACACAAAAAACCCCACAAAAGCCAAGAGATTGGGAAGGTGTACATTCATGCCCTCCCGTGAGTACCAGTATCCAATTACACTTCCGGAGCATCTTAGCTATGTAAACAGACAGTTACCCCTTTTGGCCTATGTCAGTTTGTGTTGAGTTTCTGTTACTTGCAATCAAGGGTTCTGGCTAGCATGCTTCCTCAGAAGGGGATATTTGGCAGGCAGGCAAATTTCTAGTCCTGCACTTTCTTGAAATCCATGGGATTTGAGGTCTACTGATAGATTTGGCTTCCCTGATGGGTAAGTCCCTGATCAAGGGTATTCCAAATGTCAGATGTCCAAGTGAAGCCTTTTAAATCCCACTTTAACATTCATGACCTTTTACTAAATAGTGTTCTTTCAGGGTAGTGGCAAAAAACTCAAGTCCAAAAATAAAAGTCAACTGGCATGTGGTTTTTGTTGCATGTATTAAAATAGGGCAGATGAAAAAAAAAAGTGGGAATCAAATCCAATACTCATTTTTTTCTGCTTTGCCCAAAACTTTGCGCTAGGAGTCTGGGAGAATGAACAGAACTGGAAGTGTGATTACTTTTTCCGCTGTTAGTTTGCTACAATATCAATTTGCATGATACAAACTCAGCACTCTCAGAACCCCAGCACCAAAGATACTGGACTGTCCTCCACTCTTCACCACCATCCTTCTCTAGATTGAGTTTTTTCGGAGGAAGCTGAGTTGGTGAACGGGGAAGGAAGAGGTCGTTAGCATATGTCCTCACTCAGTGTGATGTGGGGTGGCTGCCTCTAAGAGTTGCAGAGTTAGGAGGGGAGGAGAACATTAATAATGGAACCAGGCTGAACCCGTGGTGGGATATAAAGGAGACTATAAAACCTGTATTTCCTCAGAAGATCATTCTCATCAGCCTGTCACCTGTCAAGCATTCCTGCCAATAATCACTTCTGTCTTCACAAATGTCACTTCTCTTGCTGATTTTGTTGGGCCTACTTTCCCAATTTTGCCATGTGCCTAAATTAGTGTTATAATATTTTTCTTCAACTGGAATCGCCTTTTAAGTTAATGCTAAGTAGCAAGTTCTACAAAACCACCGATTTGACATTATCACCTAACTTTTTTTCCTAGTATACATTGAAATAAGTTACAACTATTAGAATAATTCTTCTATGTTTTAGCTAAAATCATTTTGCAAACCATCTCTGGGATGCAAACCACATTTGGGGTAAAAACTGGATTAATACATTGTCTCTTAAGTTACTGCACATATATGTTACAAATATGGGAGGGATCACAGTTACAAGCTTTATACCTGGATGTCATTAGAAGACTTCATAAGGTCACTTGTTAGAGTTTAGGTGAGAATCAGTGAATTTTGATGGAGCAGATGAGTTAGAGAAACAAAAATTTCTTGCTTATTATCTTTCTTTCCTGCTAGGCTGACAGCCCTGTGAGGAGTGGGTCTGTCTATCTTGTTCAACAACGTATCTGTGTGGGTAGCAGAGTAGGTCACATAGTAGGTCCTCAATAAATACATGTTGAAGGAAGAAAGTATGAACTGAATAAAGGAGTCTATCAGGTCATCATGGTATTTTTTGTTAAGTTTTTTGAGGTCAGATTATGAATGTCTTTTACAACTGCATCTCCAGTGCCTAGTACAATGTCGAGCACACACACAAATTTTTAAAAGGTTTCTGTTTACATGAAAGTATATCTAGTCTATGTCTGGTAAGCTGTGATACAAATTGAACCACATCTCACAGTTTAAGCTTTAAAAATTTTCCACTTTAGGTTGATTTAGAAGAATTTCCATTAGTTTTGAAATTTTGAAAAATTGTGGTTAAATACACATAAAGTAAAATTTACTGTGAACCATTTTTAAGGGCGTAGAGTTCAGTGACATTAAGGACATTTGCATTGCTATGCAGCCATCACCACCATCCTTCTCCCAGCTTTTCATTTTGCAAAACTGAAACTCTGTACCCATTTAACACTAACTCTCCACCTCCCCCCGCCCAAGCTGCCATCCCTCCTCCCCATTCTACTTTCTGTTGATACAAGTTTGGCTACTCTTGTTACCTCATATAAAATACAGTGTTTGTCTTTTGGGGCTGGCTTATTTCACTTAGCATAATGTCCTCAAGTTTCATCCTTGTAGCATGTATAAGAATTTCCTTCCTTTTAAAGGCTGCATAATACTATATTGTATGTCTATACCACATTTGGTTTATCCATTCATGGACACTTGGATTGCGTCTACCTTTTGGCTGTGGTCGTAATGCTGCTCTGAATATGGGTGTATAAGTATGTCTTTTGACAAACAAAAATTTTATATGATTTAAAGAACCAACACAAGAATGAATTAATGATGACAGCAGCAGTCTTATGCATAGCTGGAGGTAGTGTGACCTCCTGTTGGGAGATGTTGGGTGGAAGGGATGGGAGGAAGAAAGGGGAACAAAAGGAGCATTGTTTCTTTGATGATTCTACCTGAGGCTGGTCCTACTTGGAAACTAGCTCACATTTCCCTCTGCTCCCACTTGCTTGTGTGAGCTCTGAAAATGCCCCACTGTGGTTTCATAAATCCTTCTTATGCTAATTTGCCCTGAAGTGCTGTGCTTTTCCAGAGCATAAATTATTGAAGCAGTTTGTGGTCAGCAAAGGGAAGGATAGAGAAACCCACCTGAGACTCCCAAAGTGAGCGGCCAGCCACCTTGTCTCAGTTCCAGAAGTTTAAAGTAAGCCTGACCAAGCCATCCCAGACAGGAAGTCATTCAACTGTGAAAATGGCTGCCCACTTCCTAAGCTAGGTGAAGGGAAGCCGGGATCCAAGGAGAGAGACCTCACATCTTTTTACCACTGCAAGTTCCCAGGCTTTCTCGCTGCCCAGGATGGCGAGGAAGCCACGAGAACAGAAAGCAATTCACAAAGACCAGATGAAGCCATTTTCAGATGTTCACTCTCGGGCAGGAGAATCTATTAGTATTTTCCTGCAAAGAGGACCAGAGCTGGCCTCAGGCATTACGCACATCATTTGGTCTGGCAGGGGGCACGAGGTTCCCTATGAGTTGAGTGAAGGGAGGGACCTCCTTTGTGATGGGGAGCTGTTGGGCGTGTGAGCTACAGATGTATGTCAAAGTAGGCTGAGCTCTAAGAAGCTTGACTCACATTTCCTCAGAGGATACAGAAAAGCAGACAGGCTAAAAACAAAAAGTATATCTGTCATTTCATTTATCAAAGTTCTTGCAGTTCCTGGTTTGAAGCAAGAGAAAGCAAAGCAAATATCTGGCTAGAAAAGTGAACTTGAAAGCTAGAGATGCTGGGGTAAATTAAAAAAAAAAAAGAAAGAAAGAAAAGGAAAGAAAACACTGCTTTGAAAATTTCAAAGACAAATGCAAAGGAATATACAAATGCCTTTGCTTTCTGCTCGGCCACCCTAGCATAAGCCTCACCGTTTTTAAAGAGACCAGCTCGAGACCCAAGTCTGCTGTTTAATAGTGATTTCAGCCCTGGGCCTATTACTTCACCCTTTTTGAGCCCCAGTTTTCTCATCTGTGAAATGGATGTTACAAATAAGAGAATTTACCTTGGAGGGTTCTGGGGATAACAGCCCCTGGTAAGCACTCGGCGGAGTGAACCACACTTAAGGCCCCAATTAACATTCACTGTTACTCTTACTAGTCTCCTAAGTAAAAATTAGCTTCAGAGCAGGTGAGCAGAGGAAAAATTTTAAAACTGAAGCTTCACTTGACAATAAGAGAATTTTAGAAACAGGCCTAGAGGAGTCGGAATGTGTCTTCGTAGGCTCAGTCAGTCATCAGCATATTGATTCAGCACCAGGGCATGCTTGGTTGTGTTCTGGCTGTGATACAAATGTGGAAAATAACCACAATGCCCAAGTCACATGATGTCACTACCTATAAAGACAGAGGCACATCGAGGGATGTTTTGTGAGCGTGTGTGCGGGCAGAACCCTGCTGGCATGACCTTGACTGGTTCTTACATAAGAAGATTAATCCTTTGACCCCATTTTAATGAAGAAGACGTTGACTGACTTTGTGCAACCTCAAAGGATGCAAAATGGGTGGCAAAGAGAGAAAGGGTGTTATGGAAGGAATGGCAGGGAGGCTTTCTCACAAGGGCGATTGTTATCTTTGCCCGGAACAATTTTTGCTAGATCTTTGCTTGGGTGGCCTTTTGTCATGGAGGTCATGGCTCAAATGTCACCCCCTCCCAGGGACCTTTCCTGGGCAGCCAGTCGAAATTAATCCCATCTCTCTATTCTTTAAATTGCCTAGCCTTATTTCTTTTAAGCACTCAGGCTGCTCTGGATTGACCTTGTTTATGTATTTGTTGATTTGTTTATTGTCCAGCTCTCTCCATAATGATGTACACTGTCAGGACAGCAGGTACCACATCTGCCTTGTCACCATATCCCAGAGGATGGCATATAGCATTGCCCCGATCTCTGTCTTCATCTTCACATGATGTTTTCCTTCTGTTTGTGTCTGTCTCCAAATTTCCCCTTTTTATAAGGACACTAGTCACATTGGTTTAGGGCCCACCCTAATAACCTCATTGTAAATTGATGACCTCTGTAAATACCGTATCTCTAAATAAGGTCACACTTTCAAGGTACTGGGGGTCAGAATGTTAATATATGAATTTTGGGGATACAAACCCCTACAATCCTGAACGTCCAGAATGGGAAAATATAATAGTAGTTTGAGCCACTCAAAGTTGCTTACATTTTTTTCCCCACAAGGACACGAAAACTTCAGTCCAGAGAAACCTGGACGTTTGGAAAAAAGTAGGGCTTAAGTAAACACACCTACTGATGCCAGAAGCCTGCTTGACACACAGTGCCCAATCAATAAATATTTGGTGACTGAATGGATACAGAGTTCTTCTAAAGGACTTGCACCCTCAGCTCTTCCAAGTCTTTGTTCAAATGTTGCCTTCTCAGTGAAGACAACTACCTTTAAAAAAGTCACGACCTCCCGGAGCTGGTTACCCTTCCTGCACTTTATTTCTCCCTGTGACACACCTTCTACCATACTCTATACTTCACTTATGAATCAAGGTCATTGTCTGTCTCCCCCCAGTAGCAGGTACGCTCTATGGGAGCAGGGATTTTTACTGTTAGGTTTACTTCTGTTCCTTCTGTATATATCAGCACCTGTGACAGTGCCTGACACAGAGTATGCTGTCTGTTTCATCAAGTGAATGAATGAATGCTGTCAGGAGCTGTGGCATCTCCTGGCATGTAGTTTCAGCTTTTCTTTGGATCTGCCTTGCCCTTCATAGAATCTCAGCGCCGAGGGACTCCTCAAACATCAGGTCCCTGTCTCAGAGGCTTGAATTCCCTCTTAGACTGATAACTTGGTAATATGGCTGTCTTTGGCTGCAGAGCCCCAACTTGGAGAAGAAAAGAGCAAAGAATTGAAAAGATTAAATGATACACCAAGTAATATGGCATGACGTAGGTGTGCGTAGGACAAAGGCATGGGGAACAGACGGAGAGTCCTGCAGTAGTTCAAGCATAGCCTCAGAGCCGGGCAAATATATTTTGGGTACAACCGGGGCAAGATGTCAATGCAGAGGAAAAGGACCACAAGGTGATAAGGGAAGCCAATGACTGTGAGCAGCAGAAGCATATAGGGCAATGCTTCTCAATCGTTATGCAGATACTAACCACCTGGGGTTCTTGTTAAAATGAACATTCTGATTCCGGGTGAGGTCTGAAAAATCTTCATTCTTAACAAGTTCTCAGGGGATGCCTCTTCTGGATTACACTTTGAATATCAAAGAACATGGATTCTGCAATCATACTTCCAGGGTTCAAATTACACACAGTTACCGCTGATTAACTATGTGGTCTTCAGTAAGTTACTTAACGTCTCTGTTCTTCAGTTTTCTTGTCCAGAAAATGGAGATCAGATGAGGATTCTCTGTAACATGAATACTATTTAAGTGTCTCAGATTATTAGTGTTACTTCACTTGGGCAAGGGAGAAGGAACAGGATTTGGTTTGGGGTGCGAGTCGAAGTCTTAGCTATAGTTTCATAATTTTTATAATAGGAAAATATTCAGGTAATAACTGTGCAGATTTCCCTCCTTTTCCTTGCTAGCAAGTTACATAAGAAACCGGATTAGTTATGCACGAGCTACGCTTAGGGAGACAGTCTAAGGAAGCCTGTTTGCAAACTGTTTTGGGTCCTCGTATGGAGCCACCACGCGTGGGGATTGTTTTCATTTGGGAGCCGAACCCCAAATTCCTCTTCCTGACGCAGAGCTCAAGGAGGCTCTCAGCTATTCAGAAAGACCTTTCCCCAACACCTGCTGAGCGGTGGCCACAGAGAGGCGCTCGGGAGAGGCACCGGGAGTCCAGCGGCGGTGGGAGAGCGGGGACCAACGAAGCAAGGGTGCGGGGCGGGGGGAGAGGGCGGGCCCACGTGGACCACCGGGCGGGCGCGGGGGGGGGGCGGGGCCGGCGGCCCGCCTGGCCAATCAGCGCGTCCCGCGGCGGCCCTGCCCCTCCCCGTGAGCGCGCCAGTCCGGCTCTGCTCCACACTGCTCGCTGCGCGCCGCCCTGGACGGGGCGCGCGAACCCTGTGAGCGGCTGCAGTCAGACTCCAGGAGTGGAGTCGACGCCGCTGCTTCCGCAGACGTTGGTTCTCCCGCCGCAGTTTCGGGCTTGTCTTCGGAGAGAGTTAGGAGCTTTCTTTCACAGCGAGCCTGCGGAGGTGAAGGGCCTCTTTTGGGGCGTCAGCGGGAAGGCGGCACGGTGAGTGTCCTCTGGCCTGCGTGCGGGGATCGGTGCCGCGTCCTGGACGCGCAGGTCCGACTTAGCTGCCGGCTTCAGTCGAGTAAGGAGGGTTGAAAGGGAAAGGAGGGGGCAGGAAGAAAGGGTTGGGGTGGCTTTGGACCCTCAGTTTCTGTCTCGCTGGCCGCAGATGGCTCTCGGGCTGATACCGACTCAGCTCTGGGCATTCCCGCTCATCCTGGCGCTCTGGCTTGCGGGGTGACTTCCTCTGCGGTAGTTGCGGTGCACCCCGAAGTTGAAAGCGGCGCTGCGAAGTGGGGGTGTGGGAGGAGGGACAGTGGCCATTTCCAGCTTCGGGGTTCCGTGTCTGCCATTCGGATATTCTGGTGGTGCTCCGCGGACGCGGAAGAAGCCACTTGATGGGTTGGTATGAGGAAGGGGAGGGCGAATTCGCGGTGCGCTCTTTTTTTTTGGAGAAGCCAACCCTGGGGCTTAATCCCTTCGGTCTGAGCCGAGATACTTACAGGAGCCTGCAGGAGGGAGCAGGTTAGCCTACACCTGAACCCCTGCTTGCATAGAGCTTTTGCTGGAAGGACGCGGCGTTCGCCGGGCGCATCTCTCAGCTGCCAGCGCAAAGCTTCCCTCGCCAGTGGGGAACTGGAGCGAGTCTGGAAGTTCCGTCTCTTCCCGCATTAGGTACTTCGGCCTCGTCCACCAAACCTGCGCGTTTACATTTCTTCCTCTCTTTTTCAGTTTCATCCCCCTTTGCCTCCTTTGCCCTGTCAGTCCACTCCTGGAAGGAAGGGCATCTTTAACCCTAAGCCTTGAGCTCATTCTCAGGGAGAATGGGAAGTGGAAAGCCTGGTATCCTGCACCTAGGGAGGCAGTGCAAGCCAGACACCGTGCCACTGGTGCGTTTTCCTCCTGAATCAGTATCGTTTAACGTTTGGGGGCTCCACAGACCCCTCTGAGAGCCTTAGCCAAGCTCTGGATCAACTCCTCAGCAAGACGTATATGTACAAGTTCATGGTTACTCGCTGAAACCTACCCATGTTTAAGGCCCCCCACCCCTCTTAGCGAAGCGTCTGTATCCCTGTACTCTTTTCCCCTTTAACTTTTCAACGGCCGTCCCTTCAAAATGGGCTAGGTTGATGTGATGTGACAGGCGATCCTGGTGTGTGGAAATGGACATGTTCGAAGCCTTGGTCTGGTTTTTTCTATAATATCCGTGGTCTAGGGATTGCCCACAACAACCGGGAGGTCCCACTTGCAGACCGAGACACCCAAACTTGTTCAGGTTGCTGGCTTAGTTTTCTGATCATGCTGGCCCCCTCGAGACCACTTGCTAAGGGGCAGTGAGGTGGGGGCAATTTGTCTGTGTGTCTGAGCCCCGTTCAGGCAAGGCTTAGATTAAAAAAAATAATAATAAGGCTAAAATAATTTAAGAACCTTCATTTCACAGTGTAATCTGTGTTTTCCACTCAGTCATTTGAGAGCAGGTATGTGACTTGAAGAATTCTTCAACAGCTCACTGTGGGTTTTACAGCGAGTCGTATGTCTGCTAAGTTTGTAGTCATAAATTAGTGTGTGAGCCCAACACTTCCTTTGGATTGGAAATAAAGATCTTAATAAGGCGGTGTGAGAGCAGTTTTCAGAGTCATTATGACTAATGATGACTTATGTCCTCCCAAACTGACCGTGTGAGTTGGCCTAGCTCATTTGTGCAAAAAGCTTTCTTTATCTGTGTGGACATTTCTTGATCAATATTCTCATAGCCAAAAGCTGGATTTCAAGGTTTCCTTCCTCATTGTTCTGCTTTGGATAACTTTGCTCTCTTCTCTCTGTATTATCTTAACTGCCCTTTGACACTTTAAAGTTTCTTATAAGGGTTTAAGTCACGATTTGACCTGGCCAGCTTCCCGTTAGAAGACAAGAAAGTTACTCTTCCCAGAAAAGTGGTGGCTGCCAGTTCACTTATATTTGAATGACCATTTTTTTTTTACTTCTCCCCCAAACACACTCACACAAACCCTACAAATCTCTCTACTTGATTACTGAATATTTTTCATTGGAGGCAACCTTTCCATGTTTCTAGTAGTAGAATGTTGTAGGTCACTTGAATTTCAATATTCATTTTTGGCTCTCTTCAGAGATGTGTATTGTTTGATGACCTAGTTCCTTTTAGTCACACGCACACACAAAAAGATCCTTTGCTTTGTCCCCCTACCTCCTTTTCTGTGGCACATAGCCTTTTTTCTAAGAGTGGCTTTTATCTACACAGCTCATTTATTGGTACACTTAATATAATACTTTGTTATGTAAATGATGTGTTGGTGCATATGATATTAAAACTGCATTTGCTGGAGATTAACCCGTGGGAGTGACATCATCACCAGCCAATCCTCTATCTGATTTGAACACGCATTGACAAAAGTCACATTATCATATCGAGCAAGGGTTTCTATATTGCCTGTGATGAATCAGAAAACGACGGAAGTCCTTTGGCTCTTCCTAACTCTCAATTAGCTGCCCAGTTGGAGAGTTTTGGGGATTTCTATACTAAGAGGCTTAGCTTAATAATAAAATTCTCAGATTGCAGTTTCATAGATTGCTTTATAATTTGCATAAGTACATTTCCCCTCTTATGCTTTTTTCCTGTTTGGGAGTTTTTCACCCTGCACTGTAGCTCTATTTCTTTACAGATATGGAGAGACACCATAGTAAAGGGACTAGCCTTTTGATTTTTTTTTTTGTTTGTTTTTGGTCCTCAAGATAGATGGAGCATCTAGGTGATGGACTTATTTGCTTGCATGCATGTGTGCATTTCATCAGGTGTTGGATCCAAATCTGCTAGGATTAACTATGTAACTACAGGTCCTGAAACCAATCATAAATGATTGGGAGATCATATAGTATACTTTATCCTAATTTGTTAAGAAGATTCAGGATTGAGGGTAGGGGACAGGCAGTAGGAAGATGTCCACAAAGGGATTGGTGAAATGATCTTGGCTACCATAATGACTTCATAATTATTGGCTTTGAAAACATTATTAGAAAAAGCTCCCGTCCTTCCAAGGCAGCCCTTACTTAGAGACATAGGCTTGAGTGGGCACTTGGAGTTGGGTTTTATAATAATAGCCCAGTCAGTTTGTGAACGCTGACAACCCAGCTCTGTCAAGGTAGAGTGATCGTTGGCTTCCCATCTATTTAATATCTGTTGAAAAATATCTGTGGCCATTCAAGTTAAATTCATGTTCCTCCATAGTCAATTAAGAGGGCTTTTTTTTTTTTTTTTTGAACCTAAGTTTAGTTGTACAATGTGGTTTAAGGACAGATTCAAAGACTCTTAGAATTTTAAATCAGGAAGGTACCTCAGAGTTCAGCTTTCCAGAAGATCAAGTTTAGGAGGTGTGATGACTTGCATCCACTATGGTAAAAAAGCACTGGGCTTAGAATTCCTGGGCCCTTACTCCTAGCCCGGCGCCCTTTCCAGTAAAGACCTTCAGGGAATGGCTCTTGTGATGTGCGAGGACTCCCATCTTAGCTGTCTCCGAAGAGGGGAACTACATCCACTCCTTCCATCGTCAAGGCTCAGTTAGTTGGAACATTACGCTGGTTGAACCTGGCTCAAGGACTTGATAACTGGGTGCACCGGTAGCTTCGGTGACTTCCTGGTAGCTGTCACAGCATCTGCCATTATAAGAGAGACATTTAACTGGGAGGTGGTGGTGGATGAGAACTGGTTAGGGTGACTCAGCCTGGACCAAATAGAGCACCTGGAAAGATAGAGATGTTAAAATGGTGCTGAGGCATGATTTAAGGTCTGAGAACTCAGAATATTAATTTATTGCAATCTCTTCGTTCATACTTTGTGTTTTCTAGTTGCTACAAAATCAAATCAATAATTTGGAATAAAACTCCATTTTTCTGGCATGGTTATGAGTAATGACAACAGTGTCCTACCTTTGTTGAACACTTAGTATGTACCAGGTATAGGGTTAACAAATGGCTTTCTCCAAATGGAGGAACTACTGAGTTTCAAAGAGTCATGAATTTAAAACCGCATTGAGGCTGTTTTGTCATTCTTTTTAATCCAGAAGATGTCAGGATCTTGCAGGAGCAAGTCATTAGCATGAGCACAAATAATTTTAATTCAGAGATATGATAGTGTCAGATATTAGGGAGTTCTTGTTAATAAAATGGCAAATAAAACAAAGATGCTGTATTTAGAAAGATAGTAGAGACATGGATAATTTGTCTCCTTTTATGAGATTGTTCGTAGTATTGCTAGGGCAGAAGAGTAAAATATCCCTTTTAGAAAGATGTGAAGATGTCTTTGTGTTTCCTGTAAAGAGAAAACACTAGGATTCTTTCTAAATAAAAATATGACATTGCAGAAAAATAATCTGTGCCGGTTTTGTTAGTGCTGTTAAGTTCATTCCTAACTAGAAAGCAGCTGAACATTTCTGCAGCATTTCAGCTGTCTTAACTGAAAGTGGAATTGTCAAAAGCTTGAGCTACTATTATTACAAGTTTTTTAACGACCACTGTGTCTGCTTGAATTGTCTTAGGTTTTACATCTATGCCATGTGTGCTAAAGTTTTCTCTGAAAATTCTTGGTTTTATGTCTTTATTTTATTCATTTTCATATCATCCTGTGCTTAGTGAATCATTAAAATATTGATGTGTCCTTGCTATAACAAAGGTACTTCCTTGTGAATCATTGGCCTAAAATCTCAGACTTTAGGTACAGTTCCTAAATAATCAAAGATTTCCAGCCAGGAAGAAACTTTTGAGACCATCTAGAGCAGCGGTTCTCAATGGGGGGCAGTTTTGTTCCCCAGGGGACATTTGGCCACGTCTGGAATCATTTTTGCTGGGTCTGGAGCCATTAGATGGGTCTTTAGTGAACAGAGGCCAGGAAAGCTACTTCGCATCCTATAATGCACAGCTGCTGCAACCAAGAACTCTCTCGCCCAAAATGTCAGCAGTGTTGAGGTTGAGAAACCCTTCTCTCGTGCAACTTTTTGGGTCCAGAGTCCTGAAAGGACTTACTCAGTGTCCCCAGGTCCTCATTTCTGGCAGGGGACCCAGGTCACTAAATGCATCAGCTAGGATTCTTTTAATCACTCTAGCCTGCTGTTTTGCAGAGTTCTTTCTCTCTCTCTTTTTCCTTTTAATAAATTTATGAAGATAATACCTTTTTGGGGTAGCATATTTAAATAGTATAGACGTGTACAGAAAGGAAAGAAAAATGAATCCAATTCTGCCACTGAGACGATTCCTCTTCATATTTCAGAAATGTATTTCCAACTCCCTCCCTCTGCTTTTATCCACATGCAGACATTTTAGACAAAATTGTTTTAGGTAAATGGGTTCATACATCATATAATCTGTGTCTTGTCTTATTTCCTCAGCAAAGGGCTAGTGGAGGGCCTTTGGTGAACTCACAGCTGGGGCAGGAGGTGGACATCCATGGGGTCAGGTGAACCTCCCAGAGTGTGGAGACCACCTCTGCAGTGACCATGGTTTGTGCGTTCATTTTAGACTCAGATCCACTCTGAAGCCGTTCTAGGAAAGACGCTGAATCAGCAAAAAGACCTACATGTCATTCTTTTTCACGGCTGTATGTTATTCTATTTAAAAATTCACCTTAATGCATCCCTCTTTGCCAAAGACAGCAAGTTTCATAAAATCAGGATGAAAATAAGTCCTTGAGTTCTACCTTTTTTTAAAAAAATTGGTGTACAGTTTAAGATTTTAAATAGCTTGAAAGCCAAAAATATTTTATATGAAGAAGTGTTTCGTTGAGGCAGTCCCAAGAAAGTATTACTGGGGTGAATTTTCTGCATGTATCAGTGGGGGCAGCAAATCACTGGGGCCCCGCGAGCTTGCCATCTCCGATACTATTTAAATCACTTGACAGCTCTTCCAGAAGCAGCCAGATTGTAATGTAAACATCTGTTACCTTTTCTCTGCTTTCAGAACTGGTTATGCAACCCGGCTTGACATCAGAGACACACAGCTTTCTTCATCTATATTTTTGGATTAATTCCTTCACACACAAGCACATACACACACATCTACCGACACAAATCAAAAGAGCCATAAAATTGGTTACCATGGGCCCAGTCTTCCCAGGATACAACTCCCAACCTCTGTGTGCTCTGTCCTGTTCTTTGCAGACCGTCAGGTCAGCTCAGGAGCACGGAGTTCCATTAGGCAGACCGGGGGATGGCTGTGAGTCTCCCTTGGTACCAGTCTCATTCTCCGTGTGTGCTGAACTTCCACCCACCTCAGAGTCTAGGGGCTGATGGGCAGCTGAGGAGATTTGGGGAACTAAGTGGTTAACATTTAAACATTCCCAAAAGGCCACATAGGGGTAGGAGTGAGCGGAGGTGGGCAAGGAGACATTTAAATGGACTTGGACATTAGACAGCAAATGTCTCTTTCACTAGAATTTTCTGTTGGTATTTGCCATTTTTACTTTAGCGGATGTTTAAGTACTTGCTTTGTTGACCTTTCAAAAAAATTAAAATAGCAAGAATAGCTATTATCTGTTGAATAAGGATGTTGCTGGCTACTGCACTAAACATCTACAAAAATTGTGGTAAAATACAAATAACATAAAATTTACCTACTTAAGCATTTTTAAGTATACAGTTCGGTGGGATTCAGTCCATTCACATTGCCATGCAACCATCACCGCCATCCATCCACAGACCTCTTTTCGTCTCGGAAAACTGAAACTTTGTCCCCGTTAAACAAGAAGTCACCATTCCCCTCACTCCAGCCCCTGGGAATTCCCGTTCTGCTTTCTGTCTCTGCAAATTTCACTGCTCTGGAATCATCCAGTATTTGTCCTTCTATGACTGACTCATTTCAGTTAGTGAGATGTCTTCAGGGTTCATCCATGTTGCAGCGTCTGCCAGAATTTCCTTCCTTTTTACATTTGGATAATATTCCATTGTACACATAGACCACATTTGATTTATCCCTTCCTCCATCCATGGACACTTGGGTAGCTTCCACCTCTTGGCTATTGCGAATAATGGTGCTGGGCACATGGGCGGAGAAATATCTGTTTGAGGCTCTGCTTCCAATTATATTGGGTAAATACTCAACTGGGATGCCTAGGTCATATGGTAATTCTGTTTTTAATTTCTTGAGGACCCACCATACTGTTTTCCATAGAGGCTGTATCATTTTACCACACTGAGCATTCTTAGGCACTGTCTCATTTAATCCTCCCCCAAACCTTGCAAGGTAGCTACAGTCGTCATTTCCATTCTGTGCATGAGAAAAGTAAGGCACGTTGGCATGAAGCCACGCAGGTAGCTTGTGAAAGGGCCATGATTTGAACCCGTGCTGTAAAGCCGGACCTCTTACTAGAGCTTCCTTTCGTTCCTGTCAGGAAAGACTGAGTGAACTCCTTCTGTGTGTGGCCCACATATGGTGGGAGGTAAGAGATAAGTAATCAACGTGTTTATTCCAAGACAAGTTCTGAATGTCCTCATTCTGCCACGCTGAAGAGTTTGAGATGTGGGTCAAACACTCATTGAGAAATTGGTTTCATGTCAAAATAATACGAGGCCAAAAAATATACAGTGTGGTCATTTTGGCTGTTAATATTAGTGTGCCTCAAGTCCTCTGGAGATTAATAACCATGAAGCCCCTGTTTTTTAAAAATGCCATGCCAATTTTGTTTGTCATTAGAGCTGGCGGTGCAGATGGTGGCGGGTTAAGACAGTACAAGGAAATAATCGTGACCAAGATAAGCCTTAGGAAGAGCTGAGCGATGACTGTGTTTTTACTTTACGGAGACAGTGAACAGATGACATGGGCTTTTTGCCCCCACCCAAAACACAGCTTAATGGAGGTGTTGCAAAAGGAAGCATGTTTAGTCCACTTTAGAGAATTAATAATTGATCATTTTTGTGGTTCCAGAGTCCTTTAAAGCACCCCCTGTTTATTCATTATTGTGATTTCACAGTGGAAGCAGCTCTGTTTGAGGTGATGAGCCGAAGCAAGATGTGAAGACATTTAAATATACTCGAGATTAACGTCTCATAAATAGGTATCTGACGGGATGTTCTAATTTGATTCTAAAGGCCTAGAAATAAGCCTTTATCTAGGTGGGAGGTGGGGGCATCCTCCTGGGATCCTGAGTCAGATGTCTGTAGTTCATTTGCAGGGCTTTTGTGTTGTGCAAAAGGAAAATGGCCATGTGTGGAGCACTGAGCCCCATGTTCTTTGTAGGGGAATAGAGTGGGCAGAGAGTACGGGCAGCTCTGCCACTGATACTGGTCCACCATGTCGGTCACCCTTCCATGATGGAGCAGCGAGCTCCAGCATTCCTGGTAGGAGTGGGGAGTCTGCTTGTCCTGACGTAGGCATGACCAAAGTACACTCGTCGTCCTCTGGAGGTACTAATCAGGAAGGAAAAATACTCCTCAAGTCTGAATGTTAAGATCACCCTGAGAAAAAGGACTGGAAAGATTCCTCGAAAACTCTTCTTTCTTCAAGACATTTTGATTCCGAATTGACTCTCTTCATATTTGCAAAAGACTCAGGATCCCCAAGTGTAAACTCAGATTCCAGTGTGATGTGCAAATGTTTCTGAACCACAGCACAAATAGACATGAACTTATAAGCAGTCGACTGCATCCGTATATGAGTTTCACTGCCTTCATTTCCTTAGAGGTGAGTGACGAGGGGCAGTGATCACAGGATTCATGCTGATGGCAGTTTCTTTTATCCTCTGCAATCTCTGGATTAAAAAAATTATTTCATATTATCAATCATGATGGTATGCTTGTCCCCCAGTTCTAATTTCATTGCAATTCTTAATATTATCACTTAGACCAGTGCCCAAGAATCACCTGGGGGGGCTTTGTTAAAACACAAATTCCCAGGCCTCACCACCGCTAAGAGCTTCTGGCTCTGGAAGTGTGGGGTTGAGCCCAAGGATACGCATTTCTGACAAGCTCCCACAGAGCCCTGCTGCTACCAAGCCTCAGACCATGCTTGGCTCGACACTTCTTTTTACAGTTCATCTTTCAGAGTTAAAATTTCTTAATACGAAGGTATTCGTAAGACAAGCCGGTGTCGGTGAGGTGTGGTGGGTTTCTCGTTTTGTAATACGTTGATAAGCTCGACTACATAGAATGATTCCGGACCCGGATTTAAAATCCCTGAGCCAAATATACAAATCAGCTGCTGTTGGTTGGATCAGTGTTAATGGATGAGAAACTGGTGTTGATTTTGTCCCACAGTTTCTTTTAGAGCATAAGATGCATTTTCTGTAGTTGAGGGCTTTTAAACTAAGAATCGAACCGTTGTTTGAGTGGATGTTGAGGAAGTTTTGCTGCACTTGGCATGTAACCAGCCTGCTGCGTACTTCTGTCATCTGGCTGATGTCTGTATTGACTAGGGGAAAAAAATGTGGTGGCTCCTGTGTCCATATATTTTCGAGTCTGCTTTAAATTGTAATCCTGTTGGCAGGTGACACACAAGAATTTCCTTTTGGTTTCTGTATTGTTAAGACTCAGCAGATGTTAAAAGCTGATGTGGATTTAAGATTTCATCCATTCTGGGAATAACTGAAGATTTAGTCAGAAGCAGAAGATGGAGTTGTAGACAGAGTTATAGGACTTGAGGGGGTATGGAAAGTTTTCGCATAGATGCCTGTCTTGTGTTCTCCTGCCTCTTGGAGGAATGAATTATCTCCTGTGTTGGCTTAAATGAAAAGCTTGCAGTGGATTTGACTTTGGCACTGTTAAAAAAAAAAAAAGTGAAATTTGCAAACTGAAGTCTCTTCGGTTTGAAGTTTGAATAAAAGACAAATGTAAAGAGTTTGGTTTTTTAAAAACTCTGTGCTCATTTTAAAAATTGGGGCTTTGTGAGATTTTTCAGAGACAGGCTGCGGGAAGGGTAGAACTGAAATCAACCAAGAGGAGTGGATGGGCGGGGTCAGAGGCTTTTAACCTCCTCTGTCTCCAGAGCTGTGTTTCAATTACATAGCTGGTTTGTGGAGCTGCGGTGCTTGCTGGAACGCCGTGGTGGGTTGCGTATGACTAGTTTTGTACCAATATTTTCTGGGGATCCATCTGTCACTGTTGTCCTTTCGGTAGGTTTTTACTTTGGTCATCTCTGCCCAACTGTCACGATGCTGCTGCTCTCCTCCCTGGCAGCCTGTCACTCTACCCTTTGTCCCCTCCAGCACTCAGCTCTGGACAGTTGGAAGATGAGGCTTCCCAGCTGAGTGGCAGGTGAGGGCACGGCAGAAGATAGCTTACGTGGAAGACAGCGGAAGCATCCAAATAACAAAATTGCCTGATTTTTTTTTTAAGAACAAATATCCACTTATGGAAAAAAAAAACATGACATTTGATTTACTATAGAGTCTGGTGCATGTAGACCACATTCTCTGCTGCTGGGCAATGGCTGGTCAGTGTTATTACACCTGCTAGCATTGCATCATCTGGACAAGGACAACACCTGTCAAAATACAGGGTCACAGCGACTTTATGGAAGCTCTGCTGGAAACACAAGTTCTGAAAAAGTAAAAATAAAATTAGAGTGACATAAAAAGTATTTACAGATCACTCTCTCTCTAGCCCATTTCTCTCCCTACCTCCCCAAACTCTATTAAGAATTGGGCTTATATTTTTCTGCACATATTTAAGATGTTTAATATGCATTCTGTCTCAAAGATATCCAAATGTGAAGAGACAGAATGGACTGATGATGTCCTGGTACACTCTGTCTAACCATTTGAGGTTGATGTGTTAACGCTCACAGAGCATCAGAAGTAGGAAGCCTATCTGGCCTTTAACTTTATTTAAAAAGTGTAACGAGGAAATGTCAAAATATATTAACCTCTTCTGTTTATGTCTTTTAACTTTTGTATGTTTACTAAACATACATTGTGTGTGTATTGTTTCCCCTTAAAGAGGATCATATGGTCCATCTGGTTCAGTAATTTACATTGCTTGCCTACCATTGCCTTGTCCATTTCTTTAACTGCCATTAACATTCCATTGTGAATGCACCACATTTTAATGAGTGGTTCCCCTACAGATGGGCATATTGTTTTCCCATTTTTTTTTTATTACAGAAAGTATGATGAGAACATTAACAGATTCATACCCGACACTGAGACCCAGTGTTTACTATTGAAAGCCCTCTCATAATTACATATCTGTTTGTAGCCATGTGCGCGTGTTTTTCTGGAGTAGAAATGGAATCGCCAGGTCAGAGGGTACGTTTTCCAGCCTCAAGTTGCTTGAGAATATGTCTGGAAAATGTGGGGACTGCAGAAAGTCTTTCATCGTTATGTTCTCTGGGAATTAAGATCTAGAAACTCCAGAACAGGTCGGGCCCTGGACATTATAGATGAACAGTCTTATGATTTCCAGTAGAACTTTCTGTGATGAGGGAACTGTTCTAAAACCCCTGCCGTCTGCGGTCACAGCCACTAAGGCTCACGTGACTGTTGGGCACCTGAAGTCTAGCTAGCGTGACCAAGAATTGGAATTTTAAATTTTATTTAATTTTAATTAATTTAGCTTTACATCAAAATAGCCACATGTGTTCAGCGGCTCTCATTTTGGACAGGGCAGGTGGGAGGTCCGCATCATCTTAAGAGTACAGCTACTATTTACTTTTGTCTCAAAATGTTTTAGAAAGTGACTCGTGCAGAGATGGAGGCATAGTCTGTTTTGTTCCGTAAGAGGCTTGTTCCTTTTAAGTGAAAATAAAGAGGTGAATAATGGAATGAAAACAGGGTGCTGTTGTTAAGACGTCTCAGACGTTTTCTTCCCTCGTTTAGAGACTCCTGTCTACACTGCCTGGCTGGGCTGCCTGGTGGGAGCTGCGCATTTCTACGGGGCAGTTCTTTGTAAAGTGAATTGATGGCTATGTAAATACAGCCATTAACCTTAAGCACCTCAGACAGCTCCTTGGGCCCTGCAGTTCTCTTGCCCTTGAAAATGTCGGCTGATGAATGCCAAGATATTTAAAAAAAAAAATTTTTTTTTCCTTTTCCACTAACTGGTTGGAAGCAGTGGACCTTGCAAGTCACAGGCCAAAGGAGCCAGTGAAGCTGAGAGCCCACTAGGTGTAAATACTCTCACAGGGATTGAGAATTCTGTTCTTGCCGAGGGATATTTTGAACATTCACTCTTGATAAATAAGAAGCAGGGCGCTGTGCATTTGTGTGTACCTCTTATTTTTAAAAACACACAGATTGAGGTTAAAGGAAGTTTATGGAAAACCTGCCTTTAAAGCAAATGGTGTCTTACAATTCTAGAATTTTGTGTGTGTTTAAAAATTGGGCATACTTTGCCATTGAAACAATACCTTCTCTTTCTTCTCTAGAAAGACAGTTTTCGAAGTAGGTTGAATGGGGATGCCAGAGACAGCCAGATGATAAGTAAGATAATCACGTTGAAAATGCATGTGGTTGTAGGAAAAGCAGAAGTTATATTAGAAGGAGAGTCAAACATGATGGTTGCCAGCATCTTGATTTTCTGTCTGATGTCACCTGAGACCTGCTCCCTTGCTTACTTTCCTGTAACCATACTGGCCACTCATCTTTTTCCCTAGGATGCACTAAACTCTGTCCTTCTTCAGTGGCTCCATACTTGACACTCCTTGCCTTGGAGTGTACATCTCCTTTTTTTTTTTTTTTTTTTTTTTTGCCTTATTCTGGTGGGCTCCTTCTCATCCTTTAAGTCTCAAATGTTACCTCGAGGACTGATGTCTCTTACCCACTCGGAGCAACAGCAGTCTGCCCTCTATAAAAGCATTGGTGGGAGTTTCCAATTGCTGACAACTATGTGGAAATCCTTTGAAAACTGCAGCTCAGTGTGTCAAGACCCATTGTCCTTATTCCTCAAGTTCTGCCAGAAGCCACGTTCCTTCTGCCAAGTCATAGTGATCTTCCACAGGGCTGGGCATTAAAGTGAAACGTCAGAGGTGCTGAATTCAGAGTTTGGGCTTCTGCCTTCTCATGCTGTCCTAGGTGAATGCCATTGTTTCTCTGAACTGCTAGTCTTTCCCACACTGACACACAGGGGTAGAAGGCTTTGATTCTGTTTGTGGGTTGAATGAGACAGAAACACCCCTGGTTTTATCAATAAATTCCACAGAAGCTAAAACCTAAGCATTTAAGCCATAGAACATCTTAGTCTCTCAATAAGGGCAGTAGAGGTATTATTTACGTTGGAAATCTGTTATTATGTTACCATGATAAGGAAGGATGCAATACTGAGCAACCTGAGAAGAAATACATGCAGTGGGGATTGTTGCCTTCCAGGATGTGGGAATGTAGTCTTCTGGGAGGTTCCCCGAGGTGATGCCGGCACCATGTTGGGGGATCTGCTTTTCTTTCATTTATTTAATTGTTGATGGTCATCCATACAAAGTGGACATGTGCAATGCAGGGTTGTGGAAGAGAGGCTGGTTGCCTACACCTCCCCTGCTTCCTTCACAATGGAATCCTGATTTCTAGCCATGCATGTGTTGCACAGAATCAGGACTGCATTTTACAGCCTCTCTGGCCGTCTGAGATAAACGTAGACGTGTTGAGTGGTATTTCTGGGCAGTCTTACTAAAATTGAGAGTCATGCTCTTTCTGGATCTCTTAAATCCTGGAACGTGATGTAATAGTTGGTGTTCCAGCAGCCACCTTGGACTATGAGGTGACCTGGAGAATGAAAGGCAGAGGGTAGAAGAGAAAAATGGAAGTAACTTGAGATGCTAATGATGTGTGGAGCTGAGATACCTACCTGCCTTGGCCTGCCTACCATTGGACTTAATTTTTGTAAAAGAGCAAGCCTTTATATTTTATGCCGTTGTTTCATGCAGTGAGATGAAATGATACAGGCATAATGCAGTGACAGGTAAGGTTAGAACTACCCTTAATGAGTTCATAATGCATTAGAAGGCTTCATAGTCTGTCAATCCAGAATGCCCTTTCAAGTTATGTGTAGACATAGATTGGGTTCTGGAAAACATGATTGATGGGAAGGCTACACTATACAACAGATTTGGAATGGGAGGAAGGGATGCTCCACATATAGACCCTGAGAGCCGTTTCTAGGGAGAGTTAAATAGGATACCCTATGGTTTGGGGGCAAGAAGTGAAGAAAACAGCCAAGGCTGTTAAAAGCCATGAGAGAGTTCTGCCAATTGCCAGGACTGAAGTTAGTTACAACTCATTCTCAAATAAATTGCAGTCTTCTCTGTTGGATGTGTTTTGACAGGAAATGTATATTTACTGCCTGAAATGACTCCATTTGCTGAACTACAGTATTTCATAAATGATTAACATTAGACAGAGTCTGTAGGAATCTCACACCTTTTCTTAAACAACTTTCTCTGAGAAAGATTTCTCACAATTGCAAGGTATTTACCCTATTTCCAAAAGTACACATTCACCCTGGTAGATTTTGAACTTGTCTGTCAAAAATAGTTACTGCTTCACAGATAGAGGAGTAGCCACTTAAAATCTAAGGAGATGAGCAGATATTCAGCATATCTTGAGCAATTCAATATTTATTGGATGAGAATAGAACATCCTCTTGTAAGTTTCTTCCTTCCTCCGTGTATTTCTCAAGTGCCTGTTTTGCATAAGGTGGCAGGCTGGGTGTGATTCTTATTCTAATGTGGATTTCATATTCAGTGTGCCTTCAGTGTCACAGGGGAGATTGCACTACAGTGGAGGGAGGAGGAAGGATAGTCCACGTAGAGGAAATAAACTTGTTGAAAGTTCAGAGGTGGAAAGATTCATCTTCCCTCGCCCTTTGGCAGTCAAACTTTCTAATCAGCTAATTAGCACCTCCACTATTTTTCTACTGGTACCTTTCCAACAACAGCCCTAAATGTTTATACTTTAAAGGTACACTAATGACTTGAAAAGAAAATATAAAAAAGACTCTACAGTTGGTTGGTTTTTAAGGGCAGAGTAAACACTCCAGGAAAAAATGGACCAATTGTACCGTCTGTTCTGGATAGATGCGAGAAATTACTCATAATATGTGCTGTTGATGGTTTGAGACGGTGTTGTCTTTGTGTCTGGGATCTTCCCATGGTCTTCTGATGACGCTGGAGTCGTTACTGGCTCAGAGCTTAGACACGCGCTGTGGGCTTTATAAAGTCAGAATTTGGAGCCAAGGAGCTTCATCGTGGTGGGTATTCAAGGACAGCTTCTAAGGGAGGAAACACGAGAAGAGTAGGTAACTTTATGGGCAGCATCAGTGGCAAAGATGGAAATGATCTTACTAGAGCCAGGATCAGCGCACTTTTTCTGCAAATGACCACATAGTAAATATTTTAGTCTCTACTGTTGTAGCAGGAACAGAGCCAGAGATGAGATGCCAGTGAGTGAGCAAGGCTGTGTGCCAATAACATCCTGTTTATGAGCACTGAAATTTGAATTTCATAGAATTTTCTCGTATCAAGAAACAGTACCCTTTTGATTTCCTTCAACCATTTAAAAATGTAAAAACCATTCTTAGTTCCCAGGTTGTAGTAAAACAGGTAGTGGGCTGGGTTTGGTCTTTGGGTGTAGCTTTTCCGGCTCCGGACTAGAATAAAGACCCCTTTGACTTTCCTCCACAGCTAAGGTGTGTGCTGCTGTAGGGGCCAGTGATTTCCAAATTTTAGGCATTCGTACACTGCCTTCAAGTTGTTTTTTTTAAACCATATTTTCCACTATTTTTATTGAAACAGATATATTTAGTCTCTTCTTAAGTAATAATATTTATGAAATATTCAGTGTGATGCGCTGATTAATGAAATATAAGCTAAATGTATCAGTGCTTAAATATTAATTACTACAATGGGTAAAAACAACTTTGTCCATAAAAATCACATCATGTACCATACTGACTCAGTGCTTTTTGTTAACTTTTAAAAATTGAGGTATGAGTTTTATTAAAGTACCCAAATCTTAACCATTAGAGCTCAGAGACTTTTCACGTAAGTACTGTTGGGCTGCACCCCGCAGACCTGCAGGCCTCCTAGTTGCCCAGCCTCTAGACTGAGGGAGGAGCCCGGAGACAGCCACGGAGACATCATTGGTGAACTGGACGGGGGAGCTTAAGCAAAAGTTCCTGGAGCGACAGCCCACCATTGACACACAGGGCAAGCAGGACATGGCGGTGACCTTCACTACTCAGGGGAGAAGGAGGCTACCATTTATGAGGGGGGCGGAATTGACGTCAGATGGCCCATCGGTTACCAGGGAAACCAGGAGCTGGGGCAGGGGGCGAGCATGTAGGCAGTTACTGATGATGCCCTGTAGTTAAGAAGATTGGATAGTCATGCAAGTGAAGCAGGGACTGGCCGATCAGGGGGATGGACAGGGAGCCAGAGTGCAGCCATCTTGAATGGCCCTGCCAGACACGTGCACACTCTGGAAACCACTCTTTAAAGAGAATGCAGAATGTCCAGCATGCGGGTAGGTCCCTTGCACCTTCTCCTGGTCATACCTACCCCTCTTAAATGACTACTAGTCCACCTCTGCCAACAGAGTTTAATTTTTCCCTCTTCCGTAGCTTCATATAAATGGAAACATACAGTATGTAGTCTTTCCTGTCTGAGTTTTTTGGTCAGCTGGTAATTCTTCTTTATTGCTGTGTATTGTTTCATTGTGTTGATGAGCCACTCTCCTCATCCTTCTAGTGTTGAGCATTTGGGTGTCCTCTGCGTTTTGGACACTGTGCATTCGGCTGCTGTGAACAGTCTTACATGTGTTTTTGGTTGACATACACCTTCTGTTCCATAGCCTTGTGTTTTTCACACTGGGCGCTTAAGCCAGGACTATGTCTTGCCGGAATTGTTAAATAAAAATAAAGCCCAGTTAACACCTATATAGCACATATCCTGTGCCAAACACTATTCCGAAGCTGCTGACCATATCAGCCCTTCTAACTGGGGTGAGCAGACTTATTGTCTTCATTTCCCAGATGAGGAAACCGAGGAACAGAGTGATGAAGCCATTTGGCCAGGGTCACCGGCTAGTAACTTACAGAGCTTGCATTTCTTTCTGTCTTTGTTTTTCCATCTCTCTCTGTCTCTCGCTGACAGTGTCTTTCAAACATTCAGATGAATGACCCTGATTTCTCCCGATGGTTACCGCTGTGTAGGACCCCGTGCCCGAGAGAGGGTGAGCAAGGAGCAGCACTGAAAATGGACCCCCAGCAGCACACAGTTGGAGCTGGAGTTTGAACCCAGGAGGTGTGGTTCCAAATAAATAAATAAAACAAGCTAAGTAAATAAAACAAGCTAAATAAATAAATAAAAGCTAAATAAGTAAATAAAACAAGCTGCATCTCTGTCGGCCTTTCCCTGCCCTTCCAGCACACCTTTCCCCCTCTTCCCGGGCTCTCTGCCGTCCCATCTGGCAGGGCTGCCTCCCCCGTGCCCTCCACCAGGTCAGGAAGGGGCAGAACTGGGTGGCCTTTGGAAAACTGGGCTCTGGTGTCACTTGCCAGGCTTTAAATCTTGGCTTCAGCCTTATCTGTGCAACCCTGGGCAAATGACTGTGAGCCCTTCCAGGTGTCCTCATCCACTACACAGAGGGAACACTGGGTGAGAACTGGGTGAGACATGCCTGTACTGCTCACAGCACAGTGTCTGACACACAGGAAGTTTTCATTAGGGACAAGCCCGTTGTGTTTCTGATTACTTATGTTGCTGGTTGTTACTCTGTCATCAGGGCTGTTGGACCAACTGACCCGGCAGCTGACAGTCTTCCCATGTTCACTTCTCTAGGACAGACAATTCCGTAATAACCCCAAGACCTGCCTGGGGGGATATTTGGGGGCGAGCTTCCCTCCCCCACTGCCTGCGATCATGGCTCTCCCGGCAGCCAGCTCGCATTAGGAACCCGAGTAAGTAACCTCAAACCTCCAAAGTGAGAGCCACCCAGAGGGAAATGTCAGAGAGCCTGGGGTCTTTTCCTTCGACTCTGTTAATCTCTAGTGGTTTCCTGAAGCCCAGAGAGGGCATTCTTGGGGCTTTCCCATCTTCAGGCTCTAACAGAAGAAGGAATGAGTGTGAGCTCTTGGGGTTTAAAAGAACAGCCATGAATCCAAGAGCACTTGAACGGAAGCCAGCAGCACCTTGGTCCTCTGGTTTTGAGCTGAAGCCGTTGTTCCGAATTCTCTCTGAATGCAGCGGCACACACGGAGGAGCAAGGGCTGATTAACGGCGTCCTGCTTGCTTGCTCATCTGGCCCCAAACACTCTGAAAATGCAGCCGGATGGGGGTGGGGGAAATCAGGGGTGTCCACTGTGCAGAAGGAAAAAAAAAAAAACCAGTGTAGTGTTGCTCATCCCATTTTGCATTAATACCACTGTCTTGCATTTAATTAGTGGCCAGTAGTTAAATCAGGCATCTAACATCTTGGTTGCGTCCTTGAGCTGCTGTGGTCTTTTAATCATAGCACCTCTTCTCCCCTTTCTTTTGATGAACTATTCTGCAGCAGGCAAATAAAAAGGCCCAGATTTGATTCGATGGGACTGCTAAGAGTGGAAGAGGGATTTTGGTTGGCAGGTCTTTCTTGATGTTTCATGATTAAAGGGACCCTGGCAGGTGAAGAAAAGGAAATTGGCTCGTAATGCCCTTTAAGGGTGGGCTTCTCTTTAATGTCTTGGGAGGTGGGAAACAGACAACGGGGGAAATAATAGAATGGCAATAATGGAATAAAGGTGCGGGAAATATTCTGTGAGCCTGGACTAGAAGAATGAAGGAGAAGGATCAGTGATTCGCTCGAACGTAGCGGATGAGACATTGATCCAGGGGAGCTTACGGGAGGGGAGTGATGTCTCGGAGGTGAGGTGCGGAGAATTGAAATGATTCCACAGCGCTTGGGCTGATGTGCTGGGCGCTAGAGCGCTGCGTGTAGGGGAGAAACATATTACTGCTCATAAGGGTTTTGAGCCAGAGCCACCCCATCTGCTGACATGTACATCCAAACATACATAGACCATCCCTCCGAAGGTTTGTGGCATTTATTTTTCTGACACATTGGTATAAATTAAGCCACCTTCCCTCCCTGCCACCCCAAGGTTACAGGTGAACTTGTATTTCTGTGTCCCGCCTGTTTATTGGTTCTCTGGTTTATTTATAAGCTGTGGGTGGTGGTCTTCAGGACAGAGAAGACTTTCAAATCTCTATTCAACAAATAGTTTTGAGGATTCTGCTGTGTTGGAGACATGCTCTGTATTAGGGGATCCTCTTCTGAGGGTCTGTTCCACTTGCTGCTTGGGGTGTGTGGGTGTGTGTGTGGCTCTGGGCAAACCATTTAACCTCTCTCACAGCCTCTGTTTCTCCGTCTGTGAAAGACTCGCTCATATCCATCTCCAGGTTGGGTGTTAGATACAAACGACCCGGCGTGGGGACCTTGTCCCCCACAGTGCCCAACACTTAATGCCTCTCTTAGTGTCCCCTTTCTCTTTATTCTCTCAATCCAAAATCCACACGGAATGGAAGTCTTTGTTGTTGTTTTTTTTTTTAAAAGAACATTTGCCTCTAATCAGACAGCACCTCTTAATTGTTGATATTTTGTCTTTGTCTTGTGAGAAGCTGATAGAGGCTTGGGCGAACGCAAGCCTGCAAGAAATCTTCAACTGCAGGCTGCTGTAGGAAAAAAAAAAAGGATTATGAAGGATTAATTTTTACAGTTAATTTTATCGATGGG
This sequence comes from Camelus dromedarius, assembly GCF_036321535.1. NCBI lineage: Eukaryota > Metazoa > Chordata > Mammalia > Artiodactyla > Camelidae > Camelus > Camelus dromedarius. The sequence goes on from NC_087452.1 coordinate 18,592,375, forward strand.
CTTGGCATAATTGTTCTTCTCTGGAACATCAGCTGCGCCTTTGCTCTCAGCAGCAAGCTGCTCGAAATGTGTGAACAGTGCCCTTACCATGTTTTGGGGCTACAGTTATGGAAATGCAAATTCAGCAGAGGAGAAGGATACCGAGTTTGACCCTCTTTTTGGGAATGTGAAATCAAACTGAGCAAGTAGGTCGGGCGAAATCTATCATCAAATCTATTTTACATGCTTACTAATTTAATAGGAGGTAAGAGTTGATGTTCACCAAACACTTAATTAAGTACCAAGCATGAAGTTACCCTTTTAATGATGTTTTATTAGGATACACCTAGGAGGTTGGGACGGTGAAATCTGATTGCTCATGGCATTTGGTGCTTAATTAGGTGTGTAAAGGAAAACTTACATACAGTCAGAATTACTCCCTGAAAAATCCCATAAAATATTTTTGTGTACAGCCCTGTAGAAGAGTCCTTATCCCTAATGTTCGAGAATCACTGAGCTGGTTCATAGGAGGGAGCAAAAGAAATGTCTCCATGCAGAAGTCTGGGCATTCAAATTTGTTGAATAAATGAATGTTGAATGAATTCTGCTTATAACTATCAAGTTCTACAGATGGGTGATGGGTTGAGAATTCTTAAGCATTTCTGTGGCTTAAAGGGTTGGCTTGCTTCTCTATTAATCTTAAGCCTCTTTAACTTAAATCTCTCCTACTAGATTGGTTGCTGTGAGGTTTAAACAGTATCGTGGAGACATACCTGACCTTGGCTACATTCTACAGTGAGTTTGTGTATCAGCTGTGCCTATAATGTCTCCATTGTGCTACGAGGGCCCTCAGTTTTATAGAAGAGAAGCTGGAGTGTGCTGAGTGACTTGCCAAGGTCATGGTCACAGACAGATAGATGATAGGGTTGCCTCACATGGCCCTTGCCTTCTAGTGTTCACAGCTTTCTGCAGTTGCTTCCCCTTGAATGTGGGCAGGACTTGACTTGCTTCTAACCAGTGAAATACAGCAAAGGTGAGGGGATATCACCCCATTATGATTATGTTAGATTATGTGAACTCTGCTTGCTGGCAGGTTTGCCCCGCAGACTCTCGTTGATGCTTTGGGGATGTGTAAACGGGCATGTTGGGGAAGCTATGTGGCAGAGAAATTCAGATGACCTCTGGGAGCTGAGGGCGGCTCTGCCTGAGAGCCAGCAAACAGTCCTGAAGTGCTCAGTCCTGCAACCACTAGGATGAAGGAAGGCATGTTGCCAACAGCCACGTGAGCGGGGAAGCAGATTCTTCCCCGGTTAAGCCTCCAGATGAGAACCCGGCCCTGGCTGATGTCTGAACTGCAGCTTCATGAGACCCTAAGTAGAGCCGCCAGCAAAGCCATGCCCAGACTCATGGCCTGGAGAAACTATGAGATAATGCAGGGTGCTGCTGGAAGTCACTAAGTTTGTAGCAATCTGTTACCCGTCATTAGGTGTCTAATACAGACACACAAATAGTGAGTGGCAGCATTTGAACCCAGTTCTGTCTGATGGTGGACATGAGGCTCTTAGCAGATCTGGAAAAACCTTAAAAGTCATCTGGCCTGGCTGCCTTTTGGTGGATGCCCAGCTCTTCCACAGTATCCCTGGCCAGTGGTCAGCCAGCTGCTCTGGGACTTTCAGACTTGGGGAATTAATTATCTTTTGAGACATCTGTGTTCCATTTGGACAGCTTTCTTTTTCATTGACTGACTGATTCATTTCCTTATTCAGTAGAAGTACTTCCTGAGAGCCTCCACAGTGCCAGGCAGCGTGCTGGGTGCTGAGGGCTGAGTCTGCTAATGGTGGGTTCTTCCCTGTGGTACTGATGTTGTTGTAATTATTAATCACTTATTCTACACAGCCATGAACTTTACCTTACCCTGATTTCTCTAAGTCCTAGTTCAGCTCCGTGGGCTCAAAAGAATATTGAATCCTCTTTCCATGAGACAGCATTTCAGATGTTAAGTCCTGTTGTCATTTTGTTCCCCTGAGTCTTTTTTTCCAGGGATGCTGACTTCCCGGTCACTACCCACATTTGGCATATGGCTTTGTTTAAAGTTGTGCAGCCTAATACAGTAGCCAGGAGTGCCTACATACATTTGAATTAATTAGAATTAAATGAAACAAACAAAAAAATTCAGTTCCTTGGCCACATTAACCACATACAAAGAGCTCAGTGGGTAGTCACTGCCGCAGTGGAGAAATAGAACATTTCTTTGTGGTGGGAAGTGGTCTGGGTCAGGGCTGGGCTGGAATTCCTTCTCCATCCCGGGCACGGATGCTGAAGGAACGCTGGCAGCCTAGCACTGAACTGAATTCTGTAATGTCTTTTGTTGTGGTCCAGCTAATTCCGAGTATTGCTGAACTATATCCCTTCTCTGGTTTTAAGTAATAAACATGTATTAATGGAACATAAGGTCACAGGAACAATTTTAGCAGCCATCTTGCATTCCTCTTTTTAAATTCAGAGTCAACGAGTTATTTATGAGCCATCTTTACCCGTGTGACACTAGAAAGCAGTATTTCTTTTCCCCTGTACTCGTCTGCTTCTGTTTTGAGACCCAAACTTCAAATGTTGCATTTACCTCTGGAGAATTTTATTTTGTTAGGTTACAATGGATCGGTCGCCGTATTGGAATTTTTCCAGTTTTGCTTCCCACATTTCAGAATCGTGGTTATCCTTCCAAGCTTCAGGTCATCCCCAAATTTGACCGGAATGCCGGCAGCATTGCCATCCAAGGTATCCACAAGGAGATGAGCAGGCTGGGGCTCTGGATGGAGCCCAGTGACGAACCATCAGAGACTGCATTCTAACGTGGCATGGATGTGACATAGCAGCATTTTGAGAGGGAAACTCTTAGTGGGTTATTTAGCCTATTTATTTTCATTATGTCTAGCCTATATTTCTTTATATTTTTGCATTGGAGTTATATGAAAACCTTAGAGTATCTTGCTGAATTCCGGCTTTTATGACCAGAACAGTTTCTTTTTTGGTTGTCGTTATAATTTTTTTTTTGATGTATACTTGATTTACAATGTTTGTTAGTTTCAGGTGTACCGGAAGGTGATTCAGCGATAGATACAGATATCTATATATATATTCTTTTTTCAGGTTCTTTTCCATTATAGGTTATTACAAGGTATTGAATATAGTTCCCTGTGCTGCACAGTAGGTCTTTGTTGCTTACCTATTTTATATACAGTAGTTAGTATCAATAAATCCCGAACTTTCAATTTGTCCCTCCCTTCCCCCGTTCCCCTTTGGTAACCGTAAGTTTTGTAATAGTCTCTTGATTGCCAACTCCAGTAAGTATGAAGAAAGGCAGTGAGCATTGCCTGGTATGAGCTATTCTTAGTGGATCCGTGCTGATTCCAAGTAAACATTGCTGCTCCCCACCCCCACCCCAGCCCCCATGTGAATAATGACACTGAAGAATTTTTTTTGGTGAGACTGGCAGATGCTTACTGATTTTTGATTGGCAGGACGGCTCGTTTCGTTCCTCTTCATTTGCTGGTCTGTCTCCTGTTCTCCAGGATCCTCCAGAGTTTGCCAACGATGTTTTTGCCACCTCCCGCCTCCTGCCATCAGTGACATGGAGTGTAATTCATCAGGGCCAGGAGGCTCGGGCTTATTCGGAGAGGGCAGGCACTCTGACCATCACAGCCCCTGTGTCGGACCTCAATTCCGTCTAGCCGGTGGCCCCTCTACTCTTGATGGAAAGTGTCTCATCCCTCTTGACAGAACACAGATGCAGACTGGAGGTTGGGTAATTCCACCTGCTGTCACCCAGGCGTGTCCTGCCACCCTCTCCAAGCAGGAGGCCAGTGCCTTGGTGGTGTTCTCCTTGCCCTGAGCGTGACAGAAATAGCCCTTTCGTGGTTTCACGCGTTTTCTGCTGGGCTCAGCTCATTCCAGCCTTTTGCCTTCCTGACACTCATATCAGAGGCTGGAAGATTTTTCATTTGAGGATCGAGGCACTCTCCAAAGCGGATGACTTTAAAGGAGGCAGCTAGATAGAAAGCTATTATTTTGAGAATGGCAGTCAGTGCATATCTTTGCTGCCACCTTCTATTTGGACAATGAGCATTAATTTTTTGGACTACTGTGGGTATTAGTGGAGGATCAGTTTCTCTAAACCTTCTCTCCCTTGCCTTCCCCCCCACCTCTCGGTTAAAATCACTTTACTGAGACCCTTTCAAGGTGGGTGCAATATACTATGGGAACTGGTTTTCTGATGGCAGCGAGTTCTGTATGAGATACGGGGTTTTCTCTATAGTTGGGCTTCCGTCACCTTCAAAACGCCATCACCACGGAACGTCAGCAGTGCAGTCCCCATGGATCTAACAAAGCCTCAGAGCTTGTGGGCAGGAGAGGGACTCCGGACTAAGACCCTGGCTGGTTCAAATCCCAGCTGTGTTTGAAGGTCCTCTAAAGAGGTCCCGATCTTAGGAGGCTGTTGCAAGACTCAAATGAATTAATGTATAGAACAAGTTTCCAAACTATTTGGCACATAGTTTATACTAAATAAAAGCCCTCTAATGGTGGCAATTATGATTTGCATACTGTCTCTTGAGGCTAAAAGGCCCCAGATAATTGAAATTAAAGGGCAGTCAGGTGGCGAGAATTTCAATTCTAATGCCCAGAGAGGGACACAGGAAATCAATACCTGATTTTCTGTCACGCTGAAATCGATGTATCTCACCTGGGATGTGAGAAGGAACAAGGATGTGAGAGGGAACAAGGATGCAGAGCTGGCTTGGCCACTTTGAGGAGGGACCCTTTAGCCTTTGAGGTGTTTGGGGTCCCCATCCTGCTTCCTTATCCGGCTGGCTGTGTACACAGAGCATTATTTCACATCTTGGGTACCGATCCCAGCTTGCTCCTTATCTTCTCTTGCTCAGATGTGAAGGTACCTTATGGTTTACATTTGTATTTTCTCCCTTGCCCAAATGCCCTGGGACTATAGGCAATTTGGAATTTGCACTTTGGTTCCAGCCTGGTTAACACTGTGAAACTCCCAGTTCAGTGATCCATGGGTGAAAATATGGTGAGAAAAGAAAAAAAAAGAAAAACGAAAAGGAAGACTTCAGTTTGGCTGGAAGTCTGCCTACAGGGAGGACCCTGTATACTGTCCAGAGCTCGTTTCTATCTGAAAACAGATGTCCACAGTACGCTTGCTGTCCATTGGAGGAAAACTCCTGATTGTAATAAATGCTCCCCTCCACCCACCCTGTGGGAGATTGCACTGACTGGGGCACTAAGTGGCTTCTTTGCACCTCAGGGCCTTTGGATGTGCTGTGCCCTGTACTTAAAAGCTCTTCCTTTGTAAGTCCCAGGACTGACTCTTCTTCTTTCAGGCTCTGAGTCAAGACGACAATTCCTAGCTACCCTTGCTACGTGATCCCCGCTGTCCTCTCCGCTTTCCTCTTCGTTCTTTCTGTCAATATCTGGAACACTCATTTTTCAAATGGCTGCTGTCAGAATACAAGGTGTGTGAGAGCACAGACCTCTCCCGTTCTGTTCACTGCTCTGTCCCAGTGCCTGGAGGCACATAGTTTGGGCTCAGAAATATTTGGTGCATGAACGAATTTTAAAATTCACTGCAGTTATAGGTGAGGGAGATTGACGTACAAACGTTCAGTTACAAAATAAACGAGTCACAGGTGTGACGTGTACAGCATAGGGGAACACCATCAGTAGCTATGTAGTTTCTCTGTGTGGTGACTTACCGTAACGAGTGTTATCATGATCATTTTCAAATGTACAGAAATACTGAGTATCTATGTTGTATACCAGAAACTAACATTGTGTTGTAGGTCAGTTACAGTTCAGAAACAAACCGACAGACTCATAGAAAAAGAGGTCAGATTTGTGGTTACCAGAGGCAGGGGGTGGGGGGAGAGGGGCATTGGAGGAAGGTAGTCGAAAGATATAAGTTCTTCCAGATGTAAGTACTAAGGGTGTAATGTACAACATAAGTGTAATTAACACGGCTGTGTGTTATTTATGAAAGTTGTAAGAGACTAAATTTTAACAGTTGTTATCTCACAAGGACAAAATGCATATGTGTTTTCTCTTTCTTTAACATATCCATCTGAGATGGTGGGTGTTCATTGAACTTACTGTCGTGACCATTTCATGATGTACATAAGTCAAATCATTGCGCTGTATACCTTAAATGTATGCAGTGCCATATGTCCATTATATGTTAATAAAACTGAAACAAAAAATGAAGAAAAGTTAATGCAGTGGGGAAGCTACTCTGGAAGAAAAAAGCTTACGTTCCACCTTCTCTCTGGGTAGCAGACGCCTCTGGTGCCACGTGTCCCATCCCTCAGCTCCCATGGCTGCAGAGGATGGTCCTCAGCATGTTGGGCGGACCTGTGGGGCGCAGAGGGATGGGACACCAGGTACCAGCTGATACGAACAGCTCAGGTTCTGTCTCTAGCATCTTTCCCCCTCCCTCCAGGGGCCTTCTCTGATGCAGTGGCACACAAACCGAGGCTGTCCAGAAGAGCCTGAGAGTTAATGCTCCTGATGGAAACCTGATGTGTAAACGCCCCCACCTCCGGTCCCTGGGTGGGTGATTCTGGGAGCCGTTCTCTACGCTTCTTGGGAGGTCCTGGGGGAATCCAGCTGCCATCACTCCCATCAGCAACCCGAGTCCCAGGCTCCCACCTTCCGTCCTTGTCTGAGGCTCTGCTCTGGGGAGAACTCACCCCAAGACTCCATTCACATCGATAATGGCACTCCACTCTTGCCTGCCCTTTGTCATACCCTGCGAAGATGCTTACCATATCAATGGGGAAACTTTGAAGGACCTCTTTACAAATGTGTGCCTGCTGTATTTTATCTCTTTCCAAATGACAAGGGTCCCTTTCCCCTTGGACTTCTGAGACCTGTTCCCCTAAAGATCTAGCAACTTCACCTCCTTTTTCTTACAGCTGTGCACTGAGCAATCTGCTGGCCTCCAGCCCTCCCCGTTCCTTTCTTGAAGACACAGTCGTGGAGTCGAGCTTGCCCGTTGCTTTCCCAGGCCGTGGGTATTTATAGCATGGGCTTTTAGGTCGTGGGCTAACTTTAGGAGGTGCTTGCTTTGAAATAGACTTTCTGAAGGACCTCTGTGGAGATAATGAGGCCATTTCTACACTCGCAAGTTGGAATACATTACAGATAGTGGTTGCAAGAAGTACTTGAAATGATGGTTCTTTCTGTACCAGGCAATTTTTTTTTTCCAAACCTTCCCCAAATCATTCTGCAATTGTTACCTGGTACTTTTGTGGCTGGTTTATGCCTTGCACAGACGTCATTGTATCATCTGTCATTTTTTTTTCTTTTCAAACTTCCTATGTCAGTACCGGCAGAATTGATGGCTGAAAGGTTCAGCTAATGTAGGGTTGGGAGAGGGCAAGAGGGAGGAGGCAGCTGTGATACTGCACCTTGAAGATATGGCTTTGCCAGCTCCTAGGATGTACCTCCTTTAACCTCTTTGGTGCCGTGAGTCTCTTGGCAGCTTTGTTAAATCCGGTGGATCCTGTGTCAGAATAATATTATGAAACAGTTCATAGAATTATAAAGGAAGCCAACAATACAGAAATGCAGTGATCAAAATGTTAAAATACTTTGTGCTACAGAACATGTGTGCTTCTGTGTTAATGCCTTAAACAACACGGTCTCCAGGCAGATGGATTAACTATCTAATTATGGGGCTGTGATAGGCACGTGTTTTGAGATCTTTGCCACACACTGTAACGTGACCTGAAAATACCTGCGGTTTCTGTTTGTGTCCAAGTCAGAGGAACTGCTCAATCCCCCTGAGGTTTGTTGCCAACATTTGTGATTGATGGGAATGATGAGTTTCAAACAGAAGTTCGTGAAAATAAAGATGTCATTTCTCCCTGCCTCCCCCCATCCCAGTTCATGGTCCCTTGAATCCTCTTCAAGGACCCCAGATTCATAAACCCTGTTCTTGGGATTGGCAGTTGCTTTCAGGCCTTTGCTGAAGCTCTCGTTTGCTAGGTGGGTGACGGTCTTTTGCTCCCACACCTGTCTCGTGAGAGATGCCTTGGCAAATGCTCATTGAAGGAAACCATTGCCTCGCATGGTGTCGCCATGATTACAGGTTGGATAAATGCTAATGATGAGAGTGATGACGCCAGGATGTTAGCTCTCAGGAGTCCTGTCTCTGCTTTTATTTACTTTTTTCTTTTTGGTTCCTTTCATCTATTATAGAAATGGCCATTGATTGGGAGAACCAATGATGTCTGAAATTACTTATTAGATTGAAAATACTTCAGAAAGTGATTGTACTAACTTGGTTTGTCAGGTTTTCTTAAGCAGGACCTGTTAACTGATTACTACTCTGCCGAGTGTCGTAGAGGGAACAAGCCTACTTTTTGATTTGACATCAAACGTTTTTGTTTCCAGCAAGAGTCTCATGCCCAGGTACAAAAATATATACACACAAAGTAAAAATATTAGAAGAGAGAGCCCAAAAGACAAGATTATAACTAAGGTGTGCGTTCACAAAGTGAACTATATAGGTATGAACTGAAAAAAATGGTGGTGAGGGGGAAGGGAGGAGGGGGTCAATGTGCATTTTTTAGATATGGGAGAGGCAGAGTACCCAGTAGTTGAGAGGGCACAGCCTCCGAATCTTGGGCTCAGATCCCAGCTCTGCCTCTTGGTAGCTGAGCTTGGGCAAGTTGCGTGGCTTTCCTGCATCTAAATTTCCTCCTCTGTAAATGGGAGAATGATAGCAACCCCTTCAAAAGCACATGGAGAAGATAAAGTGAGTTAATGCATACAAAACTCTCAGAGCAGAGCCAGGGCTTTGGAAGTGGTCATTAGCCGCTGCTCTGATTCATTCTCACAACTCACATTAGTACCGCTGCAGCCCACCGAGCCCTTCCCTGTGCCACGCCTCATTTGAACTCCACAGTAACCTGAGTAGCTATTATTAAAATCCATCTTCAGGATGAAGAACCTGAGGTTCAGAGAGGTGCAATGATTTGTCCATCAAAAGGGTATGAAGCAGGGCGCACGAGAACCCAAGCTTTGCGATGTCGAGACATCTACCCACGTTCCACTGGATCCCTCTGCATCCCTCTGCATTTAGTAGAGCGGTTGATGTGAGCCTTTGCAGTTTGTTTCAGATTTAAATGAAGAGGATCAGGGATCCAGCGCTGTCCCACCAACTTTCTGCAACGGGGACGTTCTATCGCGGTGAAGTTCAGTGCAATACCAACACTTTCCACCAGGTGGGGTTGCCTAGCACTCGAACTGGGACTAGTGCCAGCGATGGACTCAATTTTAAATTTAACTTCATTTATGTTTGTTTCAGTGGCCGCATGTGGCTAGGGGCTACCAGTTGGACAGAGTTGCTCTTGTGTCTGAAGGGTTCGTTAGGAAGTCCTGCTCTACTACTGATTATTAGCCTTGCAACCTGGGGAATATTATTTCTGGGGGCTCAGTTTTCCTATCTATGAAATGGGAGAATTCTCTTTGGATTAAAAATTCACTCTACTGAAGTCAAAGATGAAAATTATTATTTTTCAAAAAGCTATAGCCGTTCTCTTGGAATCCAAGGGGAGGGATGCAGGCCAAGGGAAGGCAAAAAAAAAAAAAAAAAATAGAACGACCTTCAGAGACGTGATCATGCTCTCCTGCATCATCTCTGCTCTTTGCACATCGGTGCCAATTGCATCTCTGTGAAGACGGTATTTCTTTGTTCCCCCTGCAGTTAATGAGAGAAGGGCGGCCATCCCCCAACCCCTAGATGTGTATCTCCCTCCTTCAACAGATTATTCCAGAAGGATTAGCTGTCTCTCAGTCTCAATTCTACATTCCAGGCAGAGGAAACTTCACTTGGATCATGTTGGAATTTTGTTTCTGCTTCCCTGGTGCCAGTTACCAAAAATCCTTTGGAATAGACGGTAATTGATGGGTTTTCAGGAGAATCTGTTATATTAATTAAAGATTAAAGGTCCTGTAGGTCACAAAGATAAATCTGCATTTCGTGCATTTTTATGTTTTGCAGCAGATTATGATAAGTAGTTTTCACACGCTTTTCTCCCTTTTGGGGATGGAGAGTGCATTTATTACCTTGAGGGCTTAAACTCAGGACTGGAAAGAGAGGTCGTTCCTGCTAGCCGCTTGTGGTTTTCTGCTTTAAAAGTCTCCTAAAGTGTGTGGTGCATCTCTTGCGCATTGGGATTATGGGATCATGACCTCATGTTTCATCCTGTGGGCACAGTTGCAGCCAGAGTGTTTCCCTGATACCCGAATGAAGCGTGATGAGTGAGTTCTGGCATGAACACGTGAACGTGACATAGAAACTTAAAACTCAGGTTCTGGCTGTAATGCATTATATATGTGAGCTGTTTCTTTTTTAGAGCCTGAATAAGAGCAATGGCCTCACAGGACTTTATCTGAGTCAATGATGTCAAACCATAGGAGTAGTTTTAAGATAACTGCTTTGAAAGCCAAAAGGCTTTCCCAGATGAAGAAGAAGAAGAAGAAATAACCTAGAATGCATGGCTGCCTACAGATAGCAGCCTGTGGTTATGCCCCTATGTCTGAGTTGTGTTTTTAACTTCCATTATCTATCTTAGTTCATCCACTGTATCTAATATAATCTCACTTCAACAAGATGATCCAAATATTAATGCCCTACTCTCTTGGCTGCCCTCGTGATTTCCAGTTAGTTTGTCACTTTTGGGTAGACGGGAAGTGGTCTTCTTGATTTCACCCAGTGTGTCCTGATATAAAGCCAGTACTCAGGATGCTTTCAGTATATATCTGCTGAGTGTTGAGAGCATCTTCAAATGGTTTGGGGAGCTTTGATAGACTGTAGTGAGGGTTTGTGTTACAGAAGTCACTGAGAGAACCAATAAATAGTGAGCCGCGCTTTGCTTGTGTTTATTATGTGCAGTTTTCCATATGAATAATTACCATTTCATTTAGAAGCTATGCTTGTATTCTGATTTAACTTTTTTTTTAAACAGCATATCTCCATCCTTTATTTCTTCTCACCAGATTGGTACAGCTCTAAAAAGATCGCTCCAGGAGACAGAATTTATAGAAATGAGTTATACAGGTGGGGGTAGAAAGTGAAAGCATAGCAACTTTGTCCCAGCTGGTCTTGCAGGCGCATCTTGCTTGATCTCAAGAGCCGTCGGTCGCGGAGGTTTTTGGATGAACCCATGCAAGGTCATCCCCATTCGTGGAAAGCACCCAAAGTGGATGACCTACTGATGGAACAGTTCCATTATCCTTGTATAAAAGGAGCAGCATGTGATGCCATTTAGTGTGAAATTGTTACGTAAATTATACAGTATCTTATGCTTCTTTAAGGATAGCTTGCATTCTGTTTATAATTATGACCTTATTAAAAAATTAAAACATGTATTTACTATAATAAAAGCCGATACTGTGCATCAGTTAACATGCTAGCACTGTCAAAAGACTTCCTTTTTTGGCCACAGGAGGGCACTGTTGTCAAACAAAAGGTGATTTTAAGATTGGAAATTTAATAAAGGCTTAGTTTAAGCATTTTCTTTCTTTTTTTAAACACCTTTAGTGTGTTATGGTTCCTGTACAGTAAACTCCATGTATTTAAGATGTACAATTTGATGAATTTTGACAGATGTATATACCCATGAAACTACCACAACAATCAAGATAGCTAACATTTCCATCACTCCCCAAAAGGTGCAATTTTTGAATTCCCAGTTTATTTCTTCCCACCCACTTTGCCCCTTGGTAACCATAAGTTTGTTCTCTATGTCTGTGAGTTTGTTTCTGTTTTGTAAATAATTTCATTTATGTCCTTTTTTTTTTTTTTTTTTTTTTTTTTAGATTCCACATATAAGCGATATATGGCAATTTTCTTTCTCTTTCTGGTTTACTTCACTTAGAATGATAACCTTCAGGTCCATCCATGTTGCTGCAAATGGCATTATTTTATTCTTTTTTATGGCTGAGTAGTATGTCATTGTAAATATATACCACATCTTTATCCAGTCATCTGTTGATGGACATTTAGATCGTTTCTGTGTCTTGGCTATTGTAAATAGTGCTCCCTCTCTCCTTCTCTCCCTCTGTGAACATTGGGGTGCATGTGTCTTTTTGAATTATATTTTTCTCTGGACATATGCCCAGGAGTGGAGTTGCTGGATCATATGATAAGTCTATTTTTAGTTTCTTGAGGAATCTCTGTACTGTCCTCCATAGTGGCTGCACCAATTTACATTCCCACCAACAGTGTAAGAGGTTTCTTTTTTCTCCACATCCTCTCTAGCATTTATCATTTGTAGATTTTTTAATGATGGTCATTCTGACTGGTGTGAGGTAATACTTCCTTATAGTTTTTATTTTCATTTCTCTAACAGTTAGTGATGTTGAGCATCTTTTTATGTGCTTGTTGGCTATCTGTATATCTTCCTTGGAGAGATATCTATGTATTCTGCCAATTTTTTTATTGGGTTGCTTGTTTTTTTAAAAATTATTATTATTTTATTTATTAATTTTTATTTTAAGGTGTATGAGCTGTTTGTATATTTTGGAAATTAGTCCCTTGTTGGTTGCATCATTTGCAAATATTCTCCCATTCTGTAGGTTGTCTTTTTGCTTTGTTGATGGTATCCTTGGCTGTGCAAAAGCTTTTAAGTTTAATTAGATCCCATTTGTTTATTTTTGCTTTTATTTCCATTACTCCAGGAGCTGATTCAAAAAATGTATTGCTGTGATTTATGTCCAAGAGTGTTCTGCCTGTGTTTTCCTCTGGGAGTTTTATAGTATTTGGTCTTACACTTAAGTCTTTAATCCAATTTGAGTTTATTTTTGTATATGGTGTTAGAGAAGGTTCTAATTTCAGTCTTTTACAGGTAGCTGTCCAGTGTCCCCAGCACCACTTATTGAAGAGACTGTCTTTTCTCCACTGTATGTTCTTGCCTCCCTTGTGGTAGATTAACTGACCAGAAATGCATGGTTCCATTTCTGGACTTTCTATCCTGTTCTATTGACCCATGTGTATGTTTCTGTGCCAGTACCATACTGTTTTGATCACTATAGCTTTGTAGTATAGTCTGAAGTCAGGGAGCACGATTCCCCTGCTCCGTTCTTCTTTCTCAAGATTGTTTTGGCTATGCAGTGTCTTTTATGTTTCCATACAAATTTTAGCTTTTTTTTTTTTTTTGTTCCAGCTTTGTGAAAAACGTCATTGGTAAAACATGTATTTATTGTAATAAAAACCTGTACTGTGAATCAGTTAACATGCTAGCACTGTGAAAAGACTTCCTTTTATGGCCACAGGAGGGCACTGTCGTCAAACAAAAGATGATTTTAAGGTTGGAAATTTAATAAAGGTTTAGATTAAGCTTTTAAGAAGCATTTATCCCACTAATGGATTAACATGGCCAATATTGCCTGTGATGGGCATTCTCTTGCTATGTAATCCTGCTGCAGTGGAATTTACTGTGTATATATGTCCATGAGCTTAATGTTCTCAGTAGCTGAATCTTAACCATATTTTCCCTAAAATGTTCTGAGTCATTGTTACACATGGGAGGCACCTTGATGATCAACTAGATGAACTGTATTTGTGTACAGGTGAGGAGTTAGGGGAGCATAGGAGTGAACTGACCATTCATTTAGGAGTAAAACTAGAGATTTTCATTTATTCATTTATTTAACAAGACATATTCAACACCCATGATGTGCAGGGCATTAAGTTAGAGATTAGGGTAGAAGAGAAATAAGATGTCACCCCTCCCCTCCAGAGATTTGCATTCTGTTTGTAAATGAACGGATGACCCCACCCCCACGTTGTAACCCTTAAAATAGTAGAGATGCTGTTACTGATGGTTACGTGCAGCTTGCTTTATTTTTATGTCTGTTGTGTAGACCTGAGATCATATCATGTAAAAAGTTTTTAGACACAAGTTCAAGTGCTTGGCAACCTGTGGGTAGGCTCCACAATATTCTGTTGGCTATTTACTATGTTAAATAAAATCCTTGGACACTCTGTTTTGATTCTTTGAAAAACGAGAAACGAGAGGAAATTTTCCAATTAAAAACTGGTCTAATTAAAGGAAATAAACTCTCTGCTGTAAGGATAATTGGTCCTTGAGAGATTTATGGCTCCATTGCCATTACTGCTCACACGTGTTCAGCCCCGGACCCGGGCAGCTTTCCCTCGGAAGACAAGCTGTGTGGTCATGCTGGGTGTCCCTGAATTTGGTGAGTGCATTTTATTTTATGTAACTTGCCGTTTGTTTTCTCTGTTTTATGTCTGCTGGCTCTCCGTGAACCGCTATCACTCAGTGATGATTGCTTTTTGTACATTTAATGGTCACTCCAGTTTTTCTTCATTAACAAAATGCACTGTTTGTCCATATTTCCGTTCGAAAGGAATGTGCCACCGCACTGAAATAAAGATACCGTGAGGCTGTAAGGAATTTCTCAGTTCTTAAAATGACAGAGTGTGAGCCTTATAAAAGCCCAGCGTGTCTATCTAATTTATCTGAGTCATCTCTGACCAGAAGGGCCCTTTTGAAGAACTCTACCACCTCATTTAAACAAGATGGTTTTGGTAAGCCTCGAAATTAAAAATGCCATTTATAAAATTTTATAAAATTCTTTAATATTTAATGGACCCAGTTATTGTCCTTAATGGCTCACTTGGAACGTGGTTTAGCATGTTGTTAAATGGTTCAGGAGTAAAGCCTTCATTGTTGTTTTAAAGCAAGCAATAAAAAAGCAATATAGGACACGTATATACCACATTTTGGCAGAAAAAGTGTCCACTTTAACGTATGACAGTGAATGGGCTCTGTATTACAAAGTCATTCCGCGCATCCTGTGATAGTCATAAGCGACAGCTCAGCTGAGGCATCAGCCTTATATCAGTGCTTGAAATACATTCACCGAAGTGCCGATAACCTATGAAACACATTTGCGTTCATCAGCACCCTCTTAAAAATAAAAGGCTTGTTAATACTTGTCTTGTTTCAGAGTGAATTTGTCAGGAAAGAGGTTAAATTTAGTTTGCATACTTTTGTGGAAAAGCTGTTTGACAATTTCTGGAAGACAATTCAGCGTGGTTGTGTTAGTCAAGCAACCGGAAATGGAAGCATCTTTCCTCCTTTCTGTCTGACGAAATGATGAATTATTTTATGTAGGCAACTTCTATTTCAAAAATCTCGATTGCTTATCAGAAAAGCCCTCACTTAGAGGGACCATCTTTTCATCCCTTTTCCACTCATAAAAAAACCTCTTTTTTTTACTCCCCAAACCCAGGTTGCTAATTTACAACGGGGAAGAGGGTAGAGCGTGGTGACAGGTCTTGATCGGTTTGAAATTAGTGTGGAAAAATGATTTACCGCAATGTCTAAACTCTGAAGGGTGTGTCACCTCTTACATCGTTAGCTGGAAGAATGATTTCTCCTTGCGCCCTGATACCTGAGGGGCTGAGAACCACAGTTACCAGGTTATCCCAGCAGATCCCACCCGGGAGCTCAGATGAACTGATGGCGAGTCTGGAAATAGCTAATTATTCAGACGTCCCCCCTGCCTCCGCAGGTGATGCAAGATGGAACCTGGAAACCTGCTAGGTGAGTGGGCAGGCAGGGAAGGGCAGTGTGGATGTGTAGCTGGCGGACTGTCTGTTCATTAAGCCACAGTCTGCCTCGCTGTATTGTTGCAAAAATGCTTCTGAGTTGGAGTTTGCCAGGAAATGAGTCTCAGCGGATGCACCGACCAAAAATCCATTTTGTTTTGTCTTGTTTCCACTGCTGAATTCCTTCATAGACATGAACAGACGTCATTTAGCCTTCACGTGTTGTATTCTGACTCCGCTGTGTATTTACTGAAGTGTTTTCGAGGAGTTCTGCCCTGAAGTGTGGTTGTTTCCCATCTGTTTGAAAAATGGCAGCTTAAGCACTCAAGGTCTTCAGAATTTTTGTACGTTTGGTCTTAATTTGGGAAACGACATAAGCCTTTAATAAATGGGCAGTAAGTCTGAACCCCGCAGCAAATCAGAACCATGTTTTTCATCAGCTTTTCAGAGATGAGGCAGAATTTATTTTGGGATTAATATAAAATAGCTTAGGGTCTGGTAGCTAATTCAGTCCAGTTGCCTACACAGGTTGGTCCACAGACAATTTTTATTTTTAGGTTGTTTACCAATGTCTTGAATTCCTGAAGAAAGAATTCTTTTCAGTCTGTTTACTGAAGCATGAAAAAGGCCTTACAGTTTTTGAAAACATTTTTACAAGGATTGAAACAGTAGGTACCTTGGTGCCAGATGGCGTGAATTTGAATCCTGGCTTAGCCACTTGCTAGCTGAGTGACCTGCTAGCTGAGTGACCGTGGGCAAGTTCCTGTCCCCTTATACCTCATCTGTATGGCAGGATGTAAATAAATCCTCCTTTTAAGTGAGTTGTTATTTTAAAGTGTTTAACACAGTGCCTGGCCCATAGGAGGCACTATGTAAGTGCTTTTTAAATAAAAACAAATGAACTTCTTCTGGGGACTTGGGTGGGTGCTAAGAGAATCGAATTAGCCAGAATGTTCCAACTATCAAATTTCCTTATTGTTTAAGATTGGTGATAAGTTCCAAATCATTTTAGTCTTTGTGATACACTGAAGCCTTTTAAGTGAATTTTTTGGGGAGGGTAAGGTAATTAGGTTTATCTATTTATTAAAAAAATTTTTTTAATGGAGGTACTGGGGATTAAACCCAGGACCTCGTACATGCTAAGCAAGCGTTCTACTGCTGAGCTATACCCTCCCCCCTTTTTAAGTGAATATTTAATGTTTTATTTTGATATAATTTCGGACTTAATGAAAAGTTGAAAGCATAGTACAAAGAACTCCTTCCTGTATACTTTTGACCTGGATTCACCAATTGCTTGCATTTTGTTCATTTGTTTTTATGTTCATTCATTCACTCTTTTCTTTCTTCCTTCCTTTCCCTTTTTTCCTCTCTTCCCACCCCCCCCCCCAGAATTCTTTGAAAATAAGTAGGAGATACTTGCCCCTTTTATTCTTAAGTATTTCAGTGTGTTTTTTAAATAGCAAGGACATCCTCTGTCTTAATTGCAGTATAATGATCAAAATCAGGAAATGTGATGTTTGATACAACCCTGTCATTTAATGTACAAGCTGTGTTTAGAAACTGTTTTGTCCCAGTAATGTCCTTTAAAGCTGTATGTGTGTATATATGTGTATGTATGTGATGAATGTGTGTGTATGTGTGTGTATATGTTTGTGTTCATGTGTATGTCTGCGTGTGCGCAGTTCATTCTGCCACTGACTGTGTGTGGGTATTTTTCGTGGCCCAAGATCCAACACAGGGTCACAATTTCACTTAGTTGCCCTGTATTGCTCGTTTATTTGGAACAGTTCTTCAGATTTTTTTTTTTTTTTTTTGTCTTTCATGACTTTGACACTTTTAAAGGCTACAGAGCAATGACATTGCAGAATGCCCCTCAAATTTGAGTTAGTCTGCTTTTCCCTCATGATTAGGTCCAGCTTTAAGGTCACTGTGTTTTCTGATTTTAAAAGGAACCGTGCTATTTTGTCACTGTAGAGTTTTTGGATGACAAGGACAATGTGTGGAGTGACGGGGGCTTAGCAAAACTGATGCCAGAGACGTTCTGAGGGGGCTTATCTCCAAGTAAATAACCACATTCCCAAAGCATAAACCTCTCAGGGAATTCACTCTACTACTAATGGTGAAGGCAAACACATCAAGAGGAAAGAAAGGGAGAGCTTCACTCTTTCCTTGGTAAGAAATCAAACGTAGGCAGAATTCCTTCTTGTGTACAACAGAAGTAAATTAAACACATGAAGAATGGTCTCCTCTGCCTTAGATCCTCCAAGTTTCTTGGTACCAGGAAACATAAACAGGTATTCTGTTTCTTTTGTTGTAAAAGAGTGACTGTCTCCACATAATAGTAACATGTTAGGTGAAAGATGAAGAATGTAATCTCGCGTCCAGATCTTGAGTGTTTTTAGTTCATTCTGAGAATGATTAGATATGTTAATTTTTTTTTTAGCCTAGATACGGGCAATGTCTTTCATCATTGTAAACACCCAGACTCTAAAAATTGGTAACTTTTAGATACATGCACCCCAATGTTCACAGGAGCACAATTTACAATAGCCAACACATGGAAGCAGCCCAAGTGTCCCTCAACAGATAATTGGATAAAGAAGATGTGGTATATTTATATACAGTAGGATACTACTCAGCCATAGAAAGAATGAAATAATGCCATTTGCAGCAACATGGATGGACCTAGAGATCGTCATACTAAGTGAAGTAAGCCAGTCACAGAAAGACGAATATCATGGTATCACTTATATGTGGAATCTAAAGTATGACACAAATGGACTTATTTACAAAACAAAGAGATTCAGAGATAGAAAACAAACCTATGGTTACAGGGGGGAAAGAGGATGGGGAGGGATAAATTGGGAGTTTGGGATTTACAGATTCAAACTACTGTGTATAAAATAGATACACAACAAGGTCCTACTGTATAGCACAGGGAACTATATTCAATATCCCATAATAAACCATAATGGAAAAGAATATGAAAAAGAAAATATATGTGTATAACTGAATCACTTAGCTGTACACCAGAAACTAACACAACATTGTAAATCAAATGTACTTCAATTACAAAAAATGAATGACTTTTGAAACAGAATGATAGGAAGGACTGTGCTATTGCTGGGAGACGACTGGGAGGGAAATGAAGTGACCAGAAGGAAAGGCTTTTGGTGTCACGTACACAGTTATTGATGGTCTTGAACGTACTAAAGTTTGGAACCGACATGAAACAGTTAATCCTTTCAAGCGAGTACCGAGAGTACACTCTGGGAAAATCCGAGTGAGTAAGTTACTGTTCAGCCTAAAATTAAGCTCCTGGCTTTTTGTCTGGTGGACGAACTATTAGATCACATTTCACTGATAGATCCATTTTTTAATGAACTGAAAAAAGAATCCCCAGTGGTTCCCTTTGTGTGAAGAAAACAAGGTAAATATTAGCTGGGAAAGGTCATTTTGGTTTCCAATATGCGAGGAGTTCATTATGACGGGTTCTGATAAATTATACTGTGCATTTCTTTCCAGTAACAGAAGGTCACGTTGTGCTCTTGGGTGTCCATCAGGACACACACACTTAATAAAGTTGGAGGATCTGAGAGATGAACAGTTGCCAGTTTTTTTTTTTTTTCCCAAGTAACGTATTTATCCAGTTATTCAAAACCATTTCCTTCTCATAGAGCTGATCACTCAAGGTCTTTTCTCTCTCTTCTGTAGCCCCAAAGGGCTGGGGGTCTTCAAGCCTGTCACCTGAAGTGTTCCCTAGGCAAACATCTGTAATTATCTCCAGGGCCATCCAAAGAAGAGCACAATCTAAGTTGTGCTTTGTGGTGGATTTGTAATGGGTTCAGCAGGATTCAATAGTAATTAGATTGTGTTGCAAGGATTTTTTTTTTTTTAATGGAGGTACTGGAGATTGAACCCAAGACCTTGTGCATGCTAAGCTTGTACTCTGCCACTGAGCTGTACTCATTCCACTGATGATCATGTTTATGTCATATCTGCAACTGAAATATTTTTGATGCCCATCATTATTTCTCTCTGATCTCCACCCCTGGGAGGGAGATATGTAACCGGCAACGTTAAAAATGGTATAGTTTCATTTGTTTCACGTCTTTTCCCTTGAGACGTCTTGGTTAGGAATCATCTGAGTTCTTGAAAAAAATGTTTTCACTGAGTAGAAGGGTCCTTTTAGGTCTAAGCATTAAAGGAGCGTGTTGAGTCTCAGTTGTGGTATTAACAAACAAGTGTGGGGTTTTTGTGTTTTTTGTTTTGTTTTTAGTATTTTGGTATGGAGTTTTACATTGGAATGACTTTTGCCCTCTGCCTCCCATCAACATTTTTCAAAAAGCATCCTTGCCAATCGTTTAGCATCATCTTCAGGTTTATATGATCCAAAGCTGGGAACTCAGGTCTTCATGCTGGCTTTTCCATTGCTCTGTGAACTTGGGCAAGCTGTGGCACTCTTGGGATTAGATCATCTCCAATTTTGTTTTCATGGTTGATGAAATGTGAGAGTGAAATTCTGCATCCTGAGTGGTTTGGGACCCTCTGTCAAATTTGGGATGCATTTGCTGCAGAAGGAACGTCTACTTTAAAATTATATTCTGTTAACTAATATGTGGCTAGTTAATGAGGGCAGAATTCTGTATCTCCCCCCTCCCCCACCCCATCTATTGGGACACACTTTACAAATGTGGATGTGTTTGACAGTCTACCACTTGCCTATGACCACAGGCGTCATTGGGGAAAAAAAAACATTATTTTCCTGCTGGAAATCTGTATCATTTCAACATGAAAATGCTAATGGTTTCCTGTCCTTTTTGTTTTCTAAATAGGTCTTCCAAACTAAGATAACTTTTTGGAACTGCAGAAATGGTTGATCCCAGCTACAAATGGGAGTTTGGAGTCATTCTGAAATACATCCTGGAATAATTGTGTTTGACTGGAACCAAATATTATGAAGTCTCCAAGGTAAAATGATTTTCACACATACCTAGAGATGATATCTTTACGAAGCATTAAGAATTCAGCAACACTGACTGTCTTAGAGTTGATGATCCTTTATAAAAGCCTTCTTTTATATTGGGTTTTTGGGAATTTGGGGAGTTTAAAAAATTTTATCTCATCTTTGACATTATTTCAGTTTGTGAAGCAGTGTTTTGGTTATGCAGCAGGGTAGGTGGTGACATTTTTAAGATAAACCAATTTTGTTTTGCATTTGGACAATAATGTTCAATGTAGAAGAAACTGAAGTATTACAGTAGACATTGTAGGTGAGAAATCCTTCTATTGGGGGGTCTGGATTATTGGATGAAATAAAGAATTATTGCTCAGTAGGTGCCCACTTAGGCATTTCTCCAGGAAATCATAGCTGTCGTTAAGGAGAGACTTGTTCTCGGCCCTGGGAACTCATTGCTGTTCATCCTGGACGCTGGTACATAGAATTATCCATGAAGAAGAAGTCAGATCAGGGATGATTACCCGAGATTTCAAATAGTGGCCCTTGAGAATTTTAGATTTGGGATTTGTTGTTGGTATCCAACCAGGAAAACAAACCATTCTGAGAACGTGGAGCAGAGGGAATTGAATTCAGGGCACCGGTTACACATGTGGTAGGAGAGTCAGAGAAATAACACGGAGGACGTGGAGGTGGCCCAGAGATGAGCAACAGCAGGAAGCTGCTAGCATCCTGAGGCGGCTGGGACCCCGGAAGGCAGCCCTGCGTGCCGGTGCCTGGGGGAAGGGACCTTCAGTGGGAGCTGGAGCCACAGTGGGCCCTTCTGGTAGGAACTGACACTACGGGAGACACACGGCTACTCCATCGATCCTGCCAAGACCAGGAAGGTGGGAAGAAATAGCCCAGCCTTTCCCTTCCACCCTCCAGGCTTCAGCCAGTGTCTCCTGTTGGTTAAACCCAGGCAGTCAGGAGCCAGGTGATTCAGGACTGCGGAAAATGCAGCGTGCAGGAGGCACCAGGGGAAGGGGAACGGATGGGCCTGAGGGCAAAACAGGCCCAGACTGGGACAGGGTTCATATTTGAGACCTCTTCCCATGACATTTTAATGAGCATGACCTGGACTTCTGTCCCTCAGAGGACGGGTCTTCTCTTGAGGCTGATGCCCACAGCCCCACGAAGTAAAGTTTGCATATGCCCTGGAATCTTCCTTCTGAAGATGGACAGTAGTGGACACTATGATGCACTGTCTAGAACCCCCTTCAGGAATGACGTGTCTCCTCAGCTGTTGGAAGTACTGAGGAAGATGGCCTGCGGCTTCTTTGAATTGTCCTCAATTCAAAGAGCTACCTTGTCTAAGATTACCCCTTACATCCAATTACTTAGCAAAATGTAAGTACAAAGGCTGGCTCCTCACCCCAACTTGGGACCACAGAGAAGGGGAATGTCCATTCATATGAAGTTAAGTTTGTTTATTCTCCCAGCTTCATTGAGATAAAGTTGGCACATAGCATTGTATATGTTTAAGATGTACAATGTGTTGATTTGGGATGTTTATAAATTGCAAAATGATTAGCACCATAGTGTCAGCTACCACCTTCATACCATGGAGTTCTTATTTCTTTTTTGTGGTGACAACATTTAAGATCTACTTTCTTAGCAACTTTCAAGTATATGGTACAGGATTTTTAACTACAATCACCATGCTGTACATTACCTGCCAAGACTTGTTCATCATATAGCTGGAAGATTTGACCTTTGACCAGTATCTCCCCATTTCCCCCACTCCCAACCCTTGGTAACCACCATGCTACTTACTCTCTGTTTCTCTGAGTTTGTCTTTATTCGATTCTATATATAAATGAGACCATATAGTATTTGTCTTTGTCTGTCTGACTTACTTTACTTGGTAATAATGCCCTCAAGGTCCATCCAAATTTTTTGCATATGATAGAATTTCCTTTTTCATTGCTGCATAATATTTCATTATATCTATCTATCTATCTATCTATCTATCTATCTATCTATCTATCTATCTATCTCACATCTTCTTTATCCATTTATCTCTTGGCATCCATATGAAGTTAAGTTTATTTTATATTCACCTGTACTGGCCCATATTTCCAGCAAACTTTGAGACTGGATTAAAAATTATTAGCTCAGTCTTCCAGGCCAGAGGGCATTAATATCCAGTCAGAGAAACCAGATGCAGAAACCATGTACCTTTTATTTGAATCCAGCTCTTTGTGTGTAGCTTTTAAAATTTCATGACATAAAATAGTATATAACCCCGATGTGTTACCAGGGTGACTCAGGCTACACTCTAGGGATTTATAAACAGCCTTCTCACAAGGTATGTAGCTAACTTGGAAAACTTTAAAGTATAAAAGGTTTTTATTGAAAATTGAGCTAATGCCCAGTGCAGATAGGGTTTGATTGGCCTTCAGTGTCCTTGAGGGGAAAAGAAGTCCGCTGCCCAGCATCTCCCACTGTTGTCCCCCACCTTCTCAGGATCCTGTTTGCAGAAGAGCCCCGCGCCACTCAGCCCTCACTGCCTTGCGTCCTGCTTTCTCTCCAGGATGAGAGTCTGTGCTCGGTCAGTTTTGCTGTCACACTGGCTCTTTCTGGCCTACGTGTTAATGGTGTGCTGTAAGCTGATGTCCGCCTCCAGCCAGCACCTCCGGGGACATGCAGGTAAACCCTTTAAGCTCATTATGCGTTGCTGAGATCAATGAATTAAAACCCTTGAATCAAACGGCAGAGCCCATGTTTTAGACGCAGGTAATTGACACGAGCTTTGATGGTGTGTAAACAACCAGGGGAGGCATGAAATACAGCAGAGTTTAAATGCAGTTGAACGGGTTGGTGTTTACAGAGTGTTGTTCTGGACATCTTTTTTTTTTTAAAGATGTTCTCCACATTTCCCTTTTTCCTTTTCCTTTCCTGAATACACTTTTTTTTTTTTGGTACTAATTTTTCTCAAGGAATTCTGGAAAACCACTGTGTATATATACTCCAGCTACCTTTGAAGGCAGAACATCTTTATTGATAAACGTAAACGAACACTTACAGGGCTATAGTGAAGGGAGCTTTCAGCTAACTTAAAACCCGTAACGTAGTGAATGATTGAAAAAGAAGAAATAAGCAGTGGTAACTTTTGCACAGGGCTGAAAGTGGAGTGTGTCAAAGTTTGAGAGAATCATTCTGATAATTTCTAGTCAGACCCATGTCAGTACCTTGCTCATTTCTAAAGAAAGATTAAACTAATTAGTTAAGCGTGTGTGTGTGTGTGTGTGTGTGTGTTTCTCTTCCCTTTTCCTTGTTATATCTACATTTAAAGTGACACAGACTTGGAAAATCCCCGGTGAATTGTGTTTTCTTGAATAATTCATATTTGTGGGTGGACCTGTAGCCAAACAATTAACTTACTGTCTCTGCTTGGGTAATTGGAGCAGGGCAGTGCCAGGCATGTTTTGACTATAAAGTGAAAGAGTGACGCTTGAGCCCTAAGCCATGTATGTGTCAGAATTGTCAAGTCTCTCTCCAAGAAAGTATGCAGAGAAATTCATTAGGCATCCTTACCCTCAGATACACAGCAGGTCAGGCTTTCCACTCAGTTATTCTGATAATTTAAAGTTAAGACATGATTTTAGGCTTGAGTTTTTAAACTCTCTCACAACTCAGTTTTCCGTCCTCAAATGACAGTTTCAAGAAGACAGGAGAAATAATCATTGAAACTTTAATGAATCAGCATAAAATCGATGCCTTTTGGCTGCTGCAGAAGTGCCCAGGGCTAGCTGATCATAGTGCTGCGTAACTTTTGATGAGCTTTTTCTCGAGGATGAAGTGTCTGAAGTCATTAGTCTTATCTGTTTCATACATGTCTCCTTTCTTGGATGCTCATAGAGTCAGGCTAGCAAAGATGACAAGCAATTCAGTGGTGCTGTTTATGACCAGTATAATTCCAGGTTTCCAGGACCTGGGTTGGAGGGGTTGTGCTGGAAAGTGATCAACGTTTGAAGGAAACAGAGGACACGACTGAACCTTCGATTTTTAATCTTTGTGGCAATCCTCATTTCATCCCATAACCCTTTAAATTAGGAAAAGGTGGAACTAAATCTCAATTAAGATTAGAATTGTGTACACCAGAAAGGCAGTATCTTCCATATAAGCAAAAACCCGACAGCAACAAGGAGGGTGAGAAGTCCAAGCGCAGCCTGGGCAGGTCTGGATAAATAAATGAGAAGCTCATGCTAGAATTTTTAGATGATTTTATTTGGATTCTCAGGTACTTGGTTTTTGGTTTCTCTTTGAAATTTGGGGGGATTCTTCCTGCTTTCATTTTTGGAATTTAAGTCCCTCTCCCCTCTCATCTTAACAGCCACCAAAGCAACCAGGACAGGCTCCTGCCCACAGGGGACTCTGTCCTCTTACTGGGGCTGCGGCTGCCTGCCGAGCCATCTTTGCAGAGGTACAGGCATGCCTCCTTTTACTGCACTTGGCTGCTTGACTGTGCAGCCCAGATACTGCTTTCTTTACAAATCAAAGGTTTGTGGCAACCCTGCATAGAGCAAGTCTATTGTTCCCATTTTTTTTCCAACAGCATTTGTTTACTTCACGTTTCTGTGTCACATATTGGTATATTCTTGCGATATTGCAAACTTTTCCTTTATTAATGTGTTTGCTAGGATGATCTGTGATCCAGGATCTTTGATGTGACTATTGCAAAAAAAGATTATGACTCGCTGAAGCCACAGATGTTGGTTAGCATTTATAGCAATAAGGTACTTTAAGATTAAGGTATGTACATTGCTTTTTTTTTTTTTTTTTTAGACATGATGCTGTCGCTTACTTAATAAACCACACAGTATAGTGTAAACATAACTTTTATATGCACTGGGAAACCAAAAAATTCATGTGTCTTGTTTTATCTCGTTATTTGCTTTATTGTGCTGATCTGGAACCAAAGTCACAAAATCTCTGAGGTCTGCCGGTACCTTTTGCCTCTGCGCTAGGTGGGGGTGGGTTTGTAGCGTCTCTGAGTGCTAGGTGGGTAAATACGTCAGCTAGACCTGCTGCACTACGGTCTTTTAGGGCCCTCAGTGGAGGGAAGCCCTGTCTTTTCCACCCGCGGCCCTGAAAGCTGTTCTGGAGTGGTCTCCGTTCCAGCCAGCAGGAGGGCAGTGGGCAGGGAGGGCACACCTGGGAGGCGCTGATGATCAGGGCGGGGTGCTGACGGCATCGCTTGAGCTGTCCTGCCATTGGCTGGAACCTAGGCCCCGCCCCCACCTAGCGCAGAGGCTGCTGGGAAGCGCACCCTACCTGCGGGCCCAGGTCGAGGAGGAGGCGGACGACGGTGGTTTTTGGTGAGTGTCCGGCAGCCTCTGGCACAACGTTTTAAGGTTTTAGTTGTGCAAAATGCCTTTCACAACTTTTAGTCTAACTTATATTTCCGCCAACAGTAGTAGCGTGGTGATAGTGGCCCTTTCCGCGCACCCTTATCAGCTCTGGGTGAGCTCAGGTCTTGATGTTTTGCAAATCTGGTCATGAAAAAGGCTGTTGGATTGTTTTGACTTGCATCCCTTTTTGACTAAAGACTTAATGTGCTGGGGGAGTATTTGTATTTTTTTTTTTTTCCATTGCACTGTCTTATCCTTTATTCATTTTTTCTCTTGGCTCTGTTGGTTACTTGTTCTGCGAAAGCTCATTGTAAATTGAGAACACCTGAGTATGTTGACCGTTATTTCCCTGCTACTTACTGCTTTTTCTTTGCCGGGTCCCCCGGTTCTAGCGGGGCTGTGTAGTATTTCAGGTAGGGGGCGTGGGTGTGGTTGTGGTTGTGGTTGTGGTTGTGGTTGTGGTTGTGGTGGTTGTTGTTGTAAAGTTTTCTAATGAGCCTGAAGCGTGTGGAGTTTCTTCCCGAATTGCGCTCAGCTGGTGAAAAAGTCAAGGGTCAGACTTGAGAAACTGGCGGGATTTTTGGGTGTATCTGAGACAGCTTGAGACGGGAGCAAGCTGCAGAAGAGTTAACTGCAGGAGCTCATGTACAGTGTCCAGAAGGACTCCTGACACCTGTCCCAAGAGCTTTGTGGTTCGTGCTGGCCAATTAAAGAGACCGTGGCCCTAGGAAACCGTAGTCACAAGTTTATTGGATGCTTTTAATGGCTCAGGTGAGAGTGGCTGATTGATGATTGTGTCTAAACAAGGAGATATTTGACAATCCCATCTCCACTCATCCCTTTAAGACAAAGACAGGGGAGAAGGTGGGACTCAGCAGCCCCTAATTTGGGTGTGGAATGAAGTTTCATTTTGGTTCAAGCGTTAAAAATCAAAACAAAATAAAAACGCACCTCATTTTCACAGGGTTGGTGGTGGGAATCAAGGCAAATGGCATTGATAAACTTCCACGAGTCCAGAGGTAGTATTTTTAAAGAATTAGAAAGCACAAAGTTCATCTTTGTTGTTTCTAAAATTCTACCTGACATAATGACTGAGTACGAGACCACATGGGCTAAAACCATAGAAAAGGTGCAGGGGGCAATCAGTAGCTTAGTTTCTTTTAAAAGGAAGCCTGCGTTAACTCTTATTTCTCCAACTAGCAATTTGTTCTTTCCCGCATGATTTTCTTTCCCCCTGCATGCAGCATCATTTCCCCCCACAAGAGGGCAGCAAATGTAACGCCGCGGAAAGATGCTGACAGTTTCAGAAACTATAGAGTCATGTGAAATTAATTGTTTAGAGATAACCAAGTTTCTTATGTATAGCACAGGGAACTCTATTCAATATCTTGTAGTAAATTATAATGAAAAAGAATATTAAAAGGAAGATATGTATGTATATGTATGACTGAAACATTATGCTGTACATCAGAAACTGACACAATGTTGTAAAGTGACTATATTTCAATTTTAAAAAGTCTACTTTCAATTAAAAAAATAATCATTTTGGGATCTTTGTGAAAGTCTCATCCTGAGTCCACAGGTTGAGTCTGAGACACAAAACACCCTCCATCCTGGAGATTTATCCCTGAGACTATTTGGACACTTCAGAAATTTAGATTTTCCCCTTTGAAGTCAGAATCATGGCTCCTCTTCTGAAGTAGCTGGGAGAGTTGGGAACTCAGGTGCTGCTGGTCTACAAGTTCATTTTAATAGTTCCATTTCACCAGAGGACTTTAAGGATGACCTTGTTTGGGTTGTTTTAATTCCAGCAAATGCTATGGTGCCTAGCTACTATTTAATATGCTCTGTTTAGGTGCAAAGCCTCCTATTTAATATATTCCATCCAGGTTTTAAGGCCCTGAGAAATGTGAGCACAACTTAAAATGAGACAGTGGAGCGTAAGGAATCTGGAGTCAAACATAATCCTGGTTCTGCCACATTCTGGCTGTGTGACTTGTTCAGGCTACTTAACCTCTCTGAACCTGTT
This sequence comes from Camelus dromedarius, assembly GCF_036321535.1. NCBI lineage: Eukaryota > Metazoa > Chordata > Mammalia > Artiodactyla > Camelidae > Camelus > Camelus dromedarius. The sequence continues at coordinate 18,620,391 of NC_087452.1, forward strand.
TCATTCTCTGTAAAAATGGAATGATGTATGTGCCTACCTTATGGGGTTGTTAGAATGACTAGATAAGAAAGTAGGTGAAGGGATTAGTACATAGTAAACTCTTAAAAAATGGTAGCTATTTTCACATTTAGAGACCTCCAGAATGAGGGAGAGTCTGGAAACTTTCAAGGAGTGATTGAGGACTCCATAGCTCCCTATGTGTAGGGAGATAGGATCAGTGGCTTAAAATTTGAAGATTTATCGTGTACAAGGGAAAAAAACTTGTTTTCATTGTTCTGAAAAGCTGACTGTAATGAAGAGAGTTTCTTTAGGAAGACTGGGGTTTCAGCTCAACCTTAAGAAAAGAAAATTTTCTGACAAATGAGGTTTCACCATCCTGGGGACGGAGTGACCCGGGGGTACTGAGAGCCCTCTTACCTGCTGCGCGCAGGTAGGTCTTCTGTCGAGGAGGACACCTCACTGATCTGGAGCTGGTGTCAAGAAGTGTGACAGGGCTGAGATTTCACCCAGCTTGTAAGCTGACAGGTCAGCCTGTCAGTTTCCTGGATGCTGAGAACCCTGGGTCAGTGGTGAAGGGTTTAGTTGGCACTGCCCAGGAAGCAGCAGGAGCTTCAAGTTAGCTTCTGTTCTCCTTTCATTCTTGGGCTGTTGACCAAACCACCGTGGGAACTCAGTCTCTTCTTCTGTAAAGTGGGGATAATCAACATAAAAGTCATCCTCATAAGTCATAATGAGGAATTGGTTAACGTCTGGAAAACGTGAAGACTTGCGTTTGCGTAGTAAAGTGTCCAATAAATGTTAGTCATCTTTATTGAAAACTGGCTTCTACTGAGTGTATATCATTTTTTAACACATATTATTTTCCATTGTAGTTTATTACAAGATATTAAATATAGTTCCCTGTGCTACAGAGTAGGACCTTGTTGTTCATTTTATTTTTTTATTTTTTGAACTGACTATACAGTTGTATTACTTGAAGTACGGTTCATTTATAATGTGTTACTTGGTATACAGCACAGTGACTCAGTTATACATATATGTATTCTTTTTCAGATACTTGTCCATTGTGGGTTATTACAAACTATTGCATATAGTTCCCTGTGCTCTACAGTAGGTCCTTGTTGTCTGTCTTATATACAGTAGTGTGTATCTGCTAATCCCAAACTCCCAATTTATCCCCCCAACCCTTGCCCTGCTTTCCCCTTTGGTAACCATGTTCGTTTTCCATGTCTGTGAGAGTATATCCCAGAGTATATTCCATTTTATAGAGGTTCTGTAATGTTTAAATTTATGGAAATTTAGGTTTTCTGTTTTCTCTGTTATAAATGATATTGCAGAATGTGAATGTTGTGCTTGTGTGCTTTGGTGCCTTGTGTTGTTTTTAACTTTGGTTAAATCGTTTGAAGAGTAACTGTTGCACCTCCCCTGGGGCCCATGTTTCTGTCCCCTATAATGGCTGAAGTTTTATAGGAACCCTGCAGATGATTTTCATTGGAATGACTATTTTAGCCCTAATTTTCCATAAGAAACTTCCATTTCTTTGAAAGAGATGCAGATGGATTTGAAGAATATTTTGTCTGCACTGCCAGACGTCTGACACTAGGGGGCAGGCAAGGCTTAGAAGAACTGAATAGCAAGAAGCAGGATTCTAGCCTAAAGCAGCCGTTTGTACAGTGGAAACACGAGGGCCACACGTGTAATTTTAAATGTTCTACAACCACATTTAAAAAGTAAAGAGAAACACGTGAAGTTAATTTTAGTAATATGTTTTATTTAATCTAATGTATCCAAACATGATCACTTCAATCTGTGGCCCAAGACACATTTCCAGCAGTCAGTAGCTCCGTGCAGCCACAGGCCAGTGCAATCTGTAACAAATTGCATCTTAATATTACTTTCTGAAAGATGAGAATTATGAGTTATTTGTGTTTTCATGGATTATTCCTAGGACACAATGTTTTATCTCCCTTTACTTCGCTTAATTTCTTTTTATGTTTTTAGTTTTAGTTCTTTTTATTTCTTTATTTTTTCCTTAATGACTATTTCTAAACTTAGGGAAAGTGCTGGGTCAGTGGGGTTGGTAACTCTCGTAAAGGGTGTGGAAGACAGTTCTGTTTCCTGATGAATGGCCTGTATGATAGTTCTTTGCAAGAGCATAGATTTAGGGAGAGAGAAGTGCAGTGTGAGTGATAGCTTCAGCCAGTAAGTCTTACAGTTACTCCCTGGAAGCTTATTTTGACCAATAATGGGCATTTACCTACTGGAGTGAAATCCAATGATACAATTTTAATATGTTTTTTTCTGTAACTGTCCTGCATTCCTGTCTCGCCCCCTCCATGAATGGTTCCTTCTTTAACTGTATGGATATATTTCTGTATAGGCAACTCCATAGCAATATCCTCTATTTTTAAAAATTTTGTTATTTTTTTAATTGAGTATAGTCAGTTACAGTGTGTCAACTTCTGGTCTACAGCGTAATGTCCCAGTCATGCATATGTATACATATATTCGTTTTCATATTTTTCATTAAAGGTTGTTATAAGATAGTGAATATGGTTCCCTGTGCTATCAGCAGAAATTTGTTTTTTATATACTTTTATAGTAGTGGTTAACATTTGCAAATCTCTAACTCCCAAATTTATCCCTTCCTACCACCTTTCCCCCAGTAACCATAAGATTGTTTACTATGTCTGCGAGCCTTGTCTGTTTTGTAGATGAGTTCGTTAGTGTCCTCTTTTTTCTTTTTCCTTTTTTTTTTAGATTCCACATATGAGTGATAACTTAGGATATTTTTCTTTCTCTTTGTTCCTTACTTAGAATGATGACCTCCAGGTCCATCCATGTTGCTGCAAGTGGCATTGTTTTATTCTTTTTATGGCTGAGTAGTATTCCATTGTACAATATACCACAACAACTTCTTTATCCAGTCATCTGTTGATGGATATTTAGGTTGTTTCCATGTATGTCTTGGCTATTATATAGTGTGCTGCTATGAATATTGGGGTGCATGTATCCTCTATAAACAAGAAAAGAATTATGGAATGGTCAGAAAGCCTGTGTTTTGGTAGTGAAGAAGGCATCTCTGTGATGATGCTTACTTGGTTCTCTCTCTGGGGAGCTTTTACACTAAAACACGTGGAGGCCCCACCACAGCTACGTTCATTCTGAATCCTGCAATATAGAGCCCGGGCAACTGTATTATTTAATAGTTGCCTGGTAAATATCAGAGCCACTGATTCAGAAGAGAAAAGAATCGGACATTTGGCTGTAGCTCTTGTCAAGCTCCAGTTTGATCCCAGTGGCGATGAGTTTCCCTTTCAGTCTCATTGCACCATGACTAGGGTGAGGAGAGGCCTGTCTTCTCCCTGTGACGGAGACCTCCATTGCCACTTCCTTGGGGGGGACTGTGAACGCACTTAGTCATTTTGCACTGGCGTGGCTATTACTGGATGCTAAGAGCTTGTAGCATGAGGAATTCCACTGACCTCCTTCGTACCCTTCACTATATTTCCCCAGTGCCATCCTGATGGGCTCATCGTAATCTCGGTGTTTTATAAGGGAAAGGAACAGATTATATGAGGTGTTAATATTTGACTTCTCATCTCCTCGGTTGCAAGTTCAAGTCCCAGAGCCACCGGCAAGGTCAGCTTTATGAAACATCTGACAAATGAGCATGCTTCACATTTTTTTTCGTGGGGAGGAAGGGTTGTTTCAGTGACAGGGAATAAGGAACTCCAGTTGCTTAAGTGAGCTTGTGGGCCACCCTACACGGCACAGCAGGCTCTTCCTCCTGCCCCTTTTTGAGTCTTTGAGGCAGAAGAGACTTTTGACAAATTCTCTGGGTAGTCTGGAAAAAGATTCTCCTTACCCTCAAGAAGAAAGTTCCTCTTTGTTATTTCAAGCCGTGCACTTCAGCTTATCGAAACACAGCCTGCAATTTGGGGTTTAAAATGCCAGGGGTCAGTATCTCGTAACTGTATGTCATCACTACCCAAGGAAATCAGAATCTTTTGTCTCATATAAGGAAAGTAAAATCATTGGTAAAAGGAATCAGGACGGGTAGAGACAGGGTGGGAAGGGAAGCGAGGTTTGGCTTTTTCCCAGGTGTAGCTTGGATACTTGAATTGTCTGAGAGCATAGAGTGCTCTCAGACTAGCCCACCAGAAATAACAGTACTGAAAGGACATTCAAAGCCCCGTTGAAATGGGTTAATTAATTCTGAGAAGGCTGTGTGCAATAGTTAAAAACCTTTCCTCTCCTTTGCCGTGTCCTATTAGTGCGTATGTTTTGGGGAATGTCGGAAATCACATAAAAACTATAAACAATTTAAACAGGGTGAGGGGGGCCTGAAAATGGCGACATTTTGGACTGGGCTCTCATTCTGTTTCTTACTGTGGTGGAGAGGGTAATGGGGGAGCCAGAAAGGGACACTACAGAGAACTTTGTTTCAGGGAAAAAAAATAACAAGGGCACACAATAACATAAATGAATGCAGTCACCAGTGGGTCATTTTTCTGTCCTTTGTTGCTGACTTTGCATAACTCCCTGCTAAAGGGCTGGAAATACATACCAGCAATCCAGGGGTGGGAGGGGACTTGAATGGCTTGAACTTGGCACAGAGTGAAGGTGTGTGTCTTTTTTCCCCCCAAATCAAACAGTCATAAACTTTGCTATTTGGAAAGCATTTGCAAGGCCTGGTGGAAGTCATTTCTTGCAAGAGGAGCACTGAAAGCCTGGTCGGATTTGAGCCAGGGAGGTGAACGTGTTGCTGTATTCTCTGCCCCGCTCCCCTCCCCGCCCAGATGTCCCACAGTCGTCTTAAAGACTTCCAGATTAAGCGTCGACCAGTGGTGGCCAGCGATTTCTAACTGGGGATAGTCCATGTGTTTGAGCTGTTGCTGGTCAGTCATGTTCGATATGAAATCATGACCATATGTAAAGTGAGACGGCAGCAATCAATGCTTAATAGTTTTCTAGTCAGTGTACACCAAGAAATTTGGAACATCCACAGAATGGCTAGCCCAGCATCTTAGTTACCTTGTGTGTGTGTATCTTTGGAAGAAAAATGCTGGTGTTTGATCTCTCTGGATGGGAACAAGAAGGTTCTGAGTCTGTCTCTTCTGCTGTATGTTGTTCTGATCTTGAATTTGTTTTCCAGTGAGCCTGACTTGGTGAGTCTTGGGCATGTGACACATCAGAACCTGGGTTGTGTCTCTCAGTCACTGAAACCTTAAACTGAACCCTATTAATTTTAGTATTTGTGATGATCCTGAAATGATAAGGTTAACATTTACCCACGTGCTGTCTATGACAAGAGATTTGCTAAGCAAATAAATCATGTAAATATATTTGTCTGGGAGCTGTTTAAGTTATCTTCAAAAATTGTCAAGTGCCTTGGAAGCATTTGCTTAACATGAAATGAAAGTGTGCCTTGGCTCTATAAAGTCCTAGCGATGTGCGTTATTGAATAACAAAGTTACTCAGTCTCTCTGAGCCTCAGTTTCTTTTTCCTGGAAACGGGCGTGACAGCACCCTCTATCTCAAAGAGTTTTTTTTTGTTTTTTTTTTTTGCGAGGCTTAAATAAAATGGTTCATTATTCACAAAACAGAAACAGACTCAGAGACATAGAAAACAAACTTAGAAGACAAACAAAGACGGGATCATGCAAAATGTGACTAGAATAAATTCAGACATACACATACAACTGTACATTGATTCTTCCCAAATCCTTACATTGCCCTGGGGTTTGAGCAAGAGAAGACAGCTACAGATTTCACTGGTTAATTTGAAGATGATCTAGTGGTTACGGTGAAGGGGCAAAACCCACAAAGGGACCATCAAGACCTCCCAGGCAGGGCCATTGCCTTCCCACTTTTGTACTTCTGTAAAACGGCTTGCTTCTAGGACAATGGAACTTACCCCTAAAGTTCCATTGGTTCCCAAAAGCTCACTCCTGATTGGTCCATTTCTAACACTTCATTTGCATATGGTGCAAACTTAATTGAAACCTAAAACCCTATAAAAGGCTGTGTAAACCTACAGACGGGCTCCGGAGCTTGTTGTGTTAACACCTCTGGGTCCGCTGGCAAAATAAACCTGGGTTCTCCAGCCCTCCGAGTGTTGCTTGGTCTCTCGACGGGATTCAGGTTTCTGTAACGACCGGAGCCAGGGAGTAGGGGGTAGGGATAAATTGGAAGTTCAGGATTTGTGGATACTGACTACTATATATAAAACAGATAAAAAAAAACAAGCTTCTACGATTAAGCACAGTGAACTATATTCACTATCTTATAATAATCTATAATAAAAAGAACATGAAAAGGAATATATATGTATAACTGAATCACTCTGCTGTATACCAGAGACTAACACAACATTGTAAATAAACTATACTTCAAAAAAAATAAAAAACAAAATAGTTCAGATGAAGAGTTTGGTCTGACATTGGGAACTAAATACATGATTTTGATTTTGTTTTTCTAAACAGCTTTATTGAGGTGTAATTGACATATGGTAAACTTCACATATTTCAGAGAGTAGAGGTTGGTGAGCTGTAACATACACATACACTCATGGAACCATGTCTGCAATCAGGAGAATGAATATAGCCATCACCCCTGAAAGTTTCCTCCTGCCTCTTTGTAATCAGCTCCTCTTGCCCTTAGCTCCCCAGGCAACCACTGATCTTTTTGTCATTACCGACGAGTCTGCATTTTATAGAATTGTGTTTAGGTAAAATCATGTGGGATATACTCTTTTTTGTTTGATTTCTTTTTGCGTAGTCACTTAATGATTCATCCCCACGGTGTTGTGTGTAGCTCATTTCTTTTCATTGCTGAATCAGCCCGTTGTCTGTCACACGCAGTTTATCCATTCGCCTGCTAATGGACAAGTTGGGGCGTTCCCAGTTTTGGCCATTACAGATAGAGGTGTTAGGAACATTTCTTACAAGTGCTTATATGAACATGTGCTTTCCTTTCTCTTGAGGAAGCACCTAGGGAGCTGAGTGGCTGGTTCACATGGTAGACGTCCGATTGAGTTTCCAGGAAGTGTCAAACTGTTTTGCAAAGTGGTTGTACCAACTCACTCCCACCAGCAGAGTCTGAGCATCCTGGTTCCTTCGCATTCTTGCCAGCACTTGATATGATCTGTATTTTTACTTTTAGCCTTTCAGTAGGTGCGTGGTATCATATGGAGGTTTTAGGTTGCGTTTCCCTAGTGATAAATTGACATTGTACATCTTTTCATTTGCTTTTCTGTGTATCTGTGGTGAAGTGTCTGTTTAAATCATTTGCCCATTTTTTAAAAAGTAGAGTTGTTTTCTTAATATTGAATTTCAAGAGTTCTTTATATATTCTTGGTACAATTCCTTCATCAGATAAAAAAATCGCAAATATTTTCTGTCTATCCTCTTAACAGTGTCCTTCAAAAAGCAGAAGTTTCTTGTTTTGATGAAGTCCCATTTACCAATTTGTTCTCTTACGTACTATATACTTTTGATGTCTTAGAAGTATTTGCTTCTAACCCAAGGTCACAAAGGTTGTTTTCTCTGAAGTGTTTTAATTTTAGTCTTTACACTTAGGTCTGTGATCCATTTTGATTTAATTTCTGTTTATGATGTACATTAATGCGTCTTCAGTAGGTAAAAAAAAAATTGCTCATTATAAATTCTCCTCTTGTTCCCTAGGTGAAGTTGCTGAGACTACTGGAAAATAATAAAACCATAGATGTATTTTTACATGACTTAGGCATTTTAAGAAGCCAGACTGACAGTGACTTAAAATAAAGGTGTGCAGGAATTTAAACAATACAGCTTTTCAGATAAGAATATTTTAAACAGATCACATTTGTGAATCTCTGAACAGTGAGAGGAACACTGGCCTGGAAGCCTGGAGACCAGCTTTTCCTCCAGACTGGGGCAATAACTAAGTTGTATAGACCGCAACAAAGCGTGTAGCCTGTTGGCCTCAGTGTCGACAGCTGCCACACACAGATATGAAATGAGTTTGCAGTGGGCAGCTCTGCTCACTGGAGGTGGGGCAGGTTCTTACAGGTCTTTATGCTCATCTTGGTACCCAGAATTGCCTAGATCGGATAGATGTCCTTCAACTGTGTGTAGCTCATTTTTGAAGCATTTGTGGGTAGCTTTCTGATGAAGAAAATATAAATTGGCTTAAAAGGGTCTTGACTTCCAATGCTGTGTCAGGTCTAGATTTTCATAGTCAAAGAATACAGCAGTGCAGCCACCGTCTGATTGGAAATACTCTGTGAACTTGACTCTTTCTATAGAATGTATCCTTACTCATTTTAGCTGGGAAACCTCCAGCTAAGTGATCTTCTGCTCCGGGCCTTTCAGGCTCTGAGGTGTTACGAGGCTGTAGTGGGTGAGTTGATGGGCAGGTGTGGCTAGTGGGATTCAGTGTTGCTGAGAAGCCAGTTTGTTCCAGTGGTTCCAGTCCGAGTGAGTAGGTGATTCCACTCACCCCCCCAGCCCCTGACAGTGGGCACCCTGCTCAGTCCATGATGCTCATGGCTCGAAAGATGGCAGGGCTGGTAGGCAGAGTGATGTGTGTCACTATTAGAGTGTGTTTGCAGCTCAGGCTCTCCTCAAAAGTAGTCAGAATCTCTATGAAGATCCTGTAATATGTGCTGGTTTGGAAGCCCTCAGGAGCACGTTAATAAACAAGTTAACTAAGGTGAAAATAAACATCCTTGTGAGGACTGTCACATGATCCATTTGCTGCTCTCTCCTTTGTTTTTTTTTTACTAACAGTTTCATGTCTACAAACACACACACGTCGTAACTGGTATTTACATATTGCTTAATATAACTGACTTCCTTTGAGATCCTAAACATTTCACCTTATGCATTTATGTTACCTGTTCCGAGGGGAAGTTGGTAGATCCAGCACAGCCCCCAAAAGATGAGGAGTTGCTGTGAGCATTGACTGCTGCATCTTAGCCTACCTGCCCTTCACGAGCCCCTCAAGCTGGGAAGGGCTGCTCTCAGCACAGGCATCTCATGGCCTCGTCAGAGAACTGTTTCCCCACAGGGAAGTGATGTGATGGTTGCATGGGAAGCCGTTGTATCAGGACCTCAGGTACCAAGAAAGATGAGCTTCCCCTCAGGCCAGCAGGGCAGGGAGCTGCAGCGGGCGGGTGTGGAATGCGTGGCACCGTGTTGTCATGCTGGGATGTGGAGCTTACATGTGATCGATTTGGGGGCCATTAGTGACGTTTTCATCCCCCCCCCCATCGGGTGTCCAATGAGCTGAATCTGATTGCTCGCATTTGTCGTGTCAGTCTGCGTTTCCCCCAGGCGGGAGTCAGATGACAGGTCACAGGTGGCTTGGTTTCTGGGGAGTCTTAGTGTCCCTCCCCAGGCCAGTGCTGTCAGTGCTCCCACTGCACAGGTAGGCACGTCTTTTGTGGCCTTTGTGGTTGGGTATGAACATGATTTGTGTCTGTCTCCTTTTCGAGGCAAGAATTCCTACAGTCAGGCGCTGGTATCTTGTTATTGTTTCACCAGGTACCTGGCACCATATGATTAAAAAAAATTAACACAGTGAGTGAATATTGACTATAATAGGATGTTTTCTCTTAAAGTAAAATTTCCCAGAGCCTGTCAATTCAGCTTTTCAGGATAAAAAAGGGGAAAGATTTTCCCAAGTTAGTCCCTGAGAGTGAAGGATGAACAGGCCAGGATTCCAGTTGTTGTGGAATATTCTACAGTGAGCTCCCATCCCAGGTGAATCCTTTGTTCTCTTAGTAGGGGGCAGTTAGATTGCTCCAGCTGTCCACTGTCCCAAAACAAAAACAAAACAAACAACAACAAAAAGGTATTGGTGATAATCCGTGTAAATGTTCCTGTACGGTCCTGTGCTTGGGTTTTCTGGATGTAAGGACGGGTGGGAGGAATTCCTGGGCTGTGGGAGGAGGGGGTGCGTACTTAACATTACAAAGTGCTAACAGGTGGCTGGCCACAGTGGCCGCTCTCCTTTGCAGTCCCAGATGCCATATGTGAGATGTCTTCTTAGAAAGGAAGGAATTTGAAGGCGAAGATTTTGGAAAATAAATTCTGGGTTTCTCTTCATCAGTTTCAGGGTCATAGCCCATTGAGTAGCATACGCGATTAGCATTTTGGGTCTGGGACCTATGTGCTAAATGAGGACTTGTGGACTTGAACTCTCTTTTAGAAAATTCTTTACAGTCATTGGATTCAAGCATTCTACACGTGTATTAGGCATTTAATTTTAATTTTGTAGTATTCTAAGAAAATCCGGTGCTAGGAATGCCTCAAAGGTGGGTGGTGGGTATTGGACACTTGCAACTGAGACATCAGATATTCCTCTTGTTAGAGTTACAGGTGTCGGCACTGGTTGGTGGGTTCTTGCCAAAGCTGCATGATGGGCTGTCTTGGTGTGGCTTTCACTGCTTGGATGCAGTGCAATTCAAGGTTGACACATGGCTGGGAAGTTTTCTGCCTAAGTTATTTCCATTATTTCCCAAGTCTCAGTCCATTAGCCAACTTGGTCAAAAGGCCAGGAAGAGAAATGGCATTCTCGAAACAGTATTAGCATTTTGTGGCGAATGCTAACTACTGTACATTTACAGCCGATTAAGTTTTGCTCTATTTTATTATGGATTATGACAGGGATTTTGAGACTGAGTTCTGTTAAATAATAAATAGAACCAGCAAGGTCATTGTCTACCTGACCAGAGGTAAACTTTGCAGCAAGAAGACATGAATGAAGAAACAGGTTTAGTTAACTATCTCAGGGGGAGAGAAGTCAGGTTTTTTTCAGACTCATACAGAATCAAGCAAATGCCAAATAGGTATCTGCAATGAAGTGTGACTATTACCAGTTATTTATAACCGGTGATTTGATGTATTTTTCCCCACCACAAATGTGATTAAGGTATGGTTTGAAGCAGAAGTCTCAAAGCGGCAGCCCACAAGTAAATTAGGCTCATGAATGTGTTTTGTGTGGCCCAGATTATGTTCATGAAGTGTTTTTAAAATTGGTTGCATTGTTTGAAAAATCACAGGATCTTGCATGTAAATGCAGACATGGGGCAATATTGGGTTCTTCTTTCTGCTTGGTAACAGTTGGCTGTAGCTGACTGCTGGCTGCCCCCAGCAGATGAGGCATTTTCATCTTCTGTATCTCCCGCTTCCCTCGTTTATGTTGACCACCCCTGAACCTGCAGTATAACCAGGTGAGTTTGAGAGCCTTGACTGGGGTGTTCCAGAAGGAAGATAAAAATAACTGGAAGCATCTTTGTCATTTTGTAGTGCAGTGGGGAAGAGCCTGGGCTTGGGAATCAGACAGACCTGCATGGCAACAAGTGCTGGTCTCTTCCAGATTCGCTGTGTGACCTTAAGAGGGTTACTTAACCTCTCTGAGCACTAGTTTTCTTATTTAAATTGGACAGCAGTTGTATTGCATCATAAGATTGCTTCAGTAAATCCACTTGCATCTGTGTGGATGTGTATCCGTGAAACACTAATACACACAGATAAATACACACATACCACTTAGACTAGCGCCCAATTCATGTTAACTCATCAAATATTTTTATATACAATTCAGTTGAAAAAGGAAAGTTAATTGGTAAATAAAAGGATAATGTCCCTTCCTTTTCCCATCAGTTGCAAAAGGCGGAAGTGATTTTTTTTTTGCTTCATGAAGGTGTTTCTTAACATGGCAGGTATGCTGGGTTGACAGTATTATTAACTCCCTTCTGACATAACCACAGAAAGAAAATTGCCAAAGCTGATGGACGATAGCATGTTGTTGATGACCATCCAAACAGTGAGACTTGAGGGGATGGTACATATACAAAGGATGCCAAGCATTCCCACAAAGCATTTTGCTCACATGAGCGAGCCTGGTTCCTTGTACGCGAATTCAATGGCTTTCAGTGTCAGCCTCCACGCTCCACCTGAGGAGATGGAGATAATCAGGCTGACTGATCAGGTGAGGGGGATCTGACAGTCCACAGCGGTAACAAAAGCAGCATCACTCGCGGAGACAGCGTCTCATGGTGGTGGTTGGTGTTTGTTAAGCAGATGGAGCATCAGAAATCAGATTTGAATTACTGGATGATGGAATGAGATGGAGATAAATTGGCATGCTCTAGTCATTGCATCCTCTCTTGATTAGACTCAGAGCTTCATATATTGTATTTCTTCAGCTAATACTGCTTTTCCCCTCCCTCTCTTTATTTTTGAAAATGATGTTGGCTTCCAAAGCTATTTAGTGCTAAAACTAAGTGCTCTTTTTGTGTTTTTTTTTTTTTTTCCTGTCTGGAGCTTTAATATGCAAGGAAAACTAGTAACATGTAACTGTGGTACCTGTGTGTATGTGTGTGTACTGTGCTACATGTATGTATATGAATTTATATTTTACAAAGTACTTCTACTATAGGTAATGATAAATTAGTAAAGCAGTGGTAGTATATAAAAACCATTTTTAATTTCAGTGATTTGAAATCATTTTGATGGCAGTTATGCCCATTATCTGACTTTCTCCCGGGTTCTGGAGATCTGTGCTGTTTTCCCCTCATATCTGCACTGAGGCTTAGACCCGTTCAGTGACTGGCCCAACATCGCACAGCCAGCAGGTGGTGGAGCTGGGCTGGAATCGCACCAGTTTCCCTCCAGAGCCCTCCTCCTTCCCCTCCACACCACAGTGCTTCGTTGTTTCTGTGTTGTGGTTCTCACCTGCACCTCCCTGAGAATGAGTGAGGTAGAATTATGTATTCCATCCATATGGATGCTGAAAACTTCGTGGGCTGGGTGACTGTCCCAGGACAGATGAGTGCTAGAACTGAAAGTGGAACCATATCTGTTTTCCAGCTTAAGATTCCTGCCTGAGTACCACGCTTACGAGTTAACTGGAAAAATCATGTGAAGTTTACTGGTCCACAGCCTGTGAAATTGGCTACCCCAGGAGGCTGCCTAATGGGTTGAAAATGCAAGTCAAGAGAAGTTTCTGTAAGACTCTGAAAGAGTGTTCTAAGAGGGGTTGGTCAGGACAGTTTAGGCGTGTTTGGGAGCATCTCCGTCTTTGGAGAGGGTTGTCGTGTAAGGCAACCATAGTTGCTGTCTTATTCCTTTGTGCCTGTTATTCATGGACTCAGAATCATTCTGTATTTTTTATTTATTTGTTTCTATTGAAGTATAAATGACTTACAGTAATACTGTGTTTCAGGTGTACCACGCAGTGATTTGTTATTTTTATACACTGCAAAATGATTACCACAGTAAGTCTGGTCACCATCTGTCATCTATTTTTAAATTAAATAAGACATAAATAACACAGCGTTGTTATTTGAAAACATTTAACGAGATAAAGCTGCCTTAGTGTTCCCTATCCTCTTCTCCCATTGGCCCACCCACCTTTCTTCTCAGGGCGACCACTGCTGTTGGTTTGGTGTATGGATCAGTTAGGACTGTGTTCGTTTGCATGTAATTGACTAAATTTAACAAATCAGTTTATTTGTTTCCTCCTAACAAGGAGTCTAGGGGTAGTACAACTGTTCAAAGGTCCAGGCTCCTCCCTTTCTGCCTCGCCATCCTTAGTTTGCGACTTGTGTTGTGAAGGGGGCAAGATGGCTGCTCTAGTTCTGGGTAGCGTGTGTGCATTTTGGGGAGGAAAAACAGAAACAGGTGCATGGCAGCTGAGTCTGGCCCTTTTTGTTAGGAAACCGGTAGCTTTTCTGGAGAACATGCCCAGTAGAATCTGCTTCACATTCATTGCTGAGAATGTTGTCACATGACCACTTTGGGAAAAAAAAATCTTGTTTCTCACAGTAAGGACGATGGGACAAAGAGATGTTGGGTTGCTATCTGCTTATCCATTCAGTATTTTTCAATGAATTCACATACCTATATAAATACATATAATCTCTCTTTTAACAAAAATGACGTGTACTCTACATATTGCTCTGCAGCTTGTTTTTCCTACTTGTCAGTTGGTTATGGTAGCAATTTATTGGGCTTCATTATAGAAATCAAATTCTCTTCTCATTATGTGTAAAGAACAACAGTAAATCAAGCCTTTTCTGTCATATAGCAAAACTTTGCTGGTTTTTAACCATTTTGCATTGGAATCCATCTAGATTTTATTTTACTGTTTCCTTTTTTGTAAATTAAAACATACAGAACGTAATTGAATTATTTGGTGTCAGCTACTTTAGAAACAACTGGTTTAGAGTTACCTGGGAACACCCAGCACAGTTCTGTTGTAACATAGATTTTCTTCCTCACTTAGCTTTCACATAGCCCTCTGTTATGTATCATTGTCAGTGTTCTGACTCCACTATCCCCATTATGATTTTTATTCTGCTGTGGGTTTGGGACCAGGGGTGTTAGGATTGTCTGTCAACACTTGAAGATTTATTTTTAGAACACTAGGAAGGGAAAAAATTTTTTTGCTTTAACTCTGTAGTACATAATGATAATCATTAAGGCTAATAGAAATGTAAACATTGTGACACTCCAACTTTGTATCTTGGCATCGTAAATTAAAGTATAATTTACATATTCAGAAATCACATTGTTTCCTACGTTCTTAACCACATTCTTGCAAAAGGCTCAAACGCATCACAACTGAATCTTTGCATGTCTTTTTTAAGAACCCTCAGTTTTCCTTTGAAGGGAGAAGAGTTTATTAAGGAGGAATTATTTTAGAACGCTGTTGGGAAATGTGAAGGGTTTTTCGATTCAAAAGGATTATCTACTCCAATTATGGATATGAGATGAGGGAGCTTTTTTGTTTTGCTTTGTTTCCCCCACCCAGGGCTCACAAGAACCTAAGGGCTCTGACTTGCTAGTTGGCTTTCTTTTGAATAGAAGACAAGGCTAAGTTGAGGGTGGTCGTATAGTGTTTGGAAACTTTGTTAGTGAATTTCAGCGACTAAGGAGTCAGGCTTAGTGAATCTGAAAGGAAATTGATCAGGGGTATGTATTACATGCTGAAGAAGAAGCTTGGCCAATTCAAGTCGAAACTTTTTTTTCCCCTTTTCTTATTTAAAAAATTTTTTTTTCCTCTAAGTTGTAACTTTGAATTGGAATTTTGGAAGGCCTGGTAACTCACACCCCCTCCTCTGTGCCTGAACTGGTTCAGAGAGAGCTGTAGTCAGGCACGTGGAGATGGGCACGTGGCCGTGGGCACTATTCAAGCTGGTTGGAGAACGTGCCTTCACGTCTATAGCCAGAGAAGCTTGCTAATGCTTCTGCCTGGCATCAGATGGACTTTGCTACCCTGTCGCTGGCAGGCTTGGCCACCCGCAAGCCTGTGACACAGGAGTGGCCCTCGCATGATTCAGAACTGACCAAATACAAGTATCCTGCTGGCTCCAAAGTAGGTGAAGGAAGGGGATGGGTTCAGTTTATCCTCTGAAACTTTCTATTTCAATTAGTTGCTCCTCTTCAGATGCCTGGTCTCTCTTGACTTTATCTGGCAGGAAACAGTCACCTCTCTCTAAACCAGCTCCTCCTGCTCTCCCTGTTTCTGTCGTGGATTTACTCAGTCTTGAGACTTAAGAGTCAGTGCTGATTCATCGTTGCTTCTCATCTTTCTTATTCATCGGGTGCTAAGACTTCAAGTAGGGATTCTCAAAGAGTGGTCTGTGGCTCTGGTATCAGAATCACCAGGAAGCTGTTAAAATATACTGGGGTCCCTCTCAAGTGTATTGAATCCTTGGTCTAAGCCTAAGAGTCTGAATTTTTAAGATGGTTTCCTGGTCATTCTGAGGCAGGCTGAAGTTTGCTCACCTCAGTCTTACAGGTTTGACCTTAACACTGCCTCCTGAAACTGTTTCCTTCCAAGTCTGCTGCTGTCATCCCAGGATCCAGCCTCATTTCTCTCTCCCCAGGTTACTTCCCCCTCTATTCCCATTGTCCTTCAATCTTCCATACCTACTATGACCATATCAGTGAATTTTGAAATCAGATAACCCAATTTCTAGCCTACCCTTAAGTGTTTAGTATAAATGAGCTGCATTTATTTGAAGGTGTAAGAGCCCTTAGAAGATCAGAGGGGATTTGCAGAGGAGGATGTAGATCTGGTTGTTTCATAGTGAAAGAGACACCTTTGCAGCCCAGTGGTAAATGGCACCAGTAAATCAAACATCTTCTAGAAAGGAGGAGGCATGGAGAGGCCCTGCAATTAGATGAACCTGGTGGGGGCTGGTGAGTGAGCTGGTGAGTGGATCCCTGGGGAAAGAAGAGGCCAGTGAGGCAGCGTGAATGACAGTTGGGGTTTTGTGGAAGGACTGGTGTTCTGAGTATTTAATGCTAAGTAAGAAATGACTCCAAAACTTGCAACTTAAAGGAACATTTTGTTACATATTGTGATTGCAGATGAGGAATTCCAGACAGTTGGTTAGGAGGTGATTCTCCGCATGGACTAGGCTGCTTGGTGATATTCAGATATCATCTGGGCTAGTCTGAAGGGACTCAAGGTCCCTCTCTCACGTTTATGCCATTTTGGTGGACAGCTGGGAGGTGGCGCTCAGCTGAGTCCCTTTGCACGAATCTCAGGGCCTCTGCATGTGGTCTTCTGGGCTGGGCATGGGGTGGGGAATTATGCTTCTCAGTGGTGGCTCAGGGCTTTAGAACAAACTTTCCAAAAGCCAAGAAGTAGAGGCTGCCAGTATCTCAAGGCCTGGACCCAGAAACGAATTTAGTGTCATTTCTGCCATATTCGATTGTTCGAAGTGGTCACAGAGCACGTTCATAGACCCCACCTCCCCCTCAGAGGAGCATCACAGCATTTGGTACCATCTTTACTCTGCCACCACGAGTTACCAGCACTTTTGGATCCACCTGTTGGCCAAAAAATGTGTAGGAGATCTGAGAAGGAAATACGGGTTTTAAGCAAAACTACCACTAGAATATCTAAAGAAAGATACACAGTAGACAAAGCACATATGCATTGTGCTCATCAGCTGCAGTTTTCATTGCTCCGTGTCCCTGGAGGGATAGCTGGTGCTAAAGGTAAGAAATGTATTTCAGGGAAAACTTTTAGAGGAGTGTTTTTGTTCTCCTTTCTAGGTTTTTTTTTTTTTTTTTTTAAGTTGGCATTCTCTTTGGCCAGCCATTCCAGGGTTGATACTTATTGGATGAACTAATGAGGTAGAAAGGAGACAGTCTGCCACATTCCATGTACTATGAACTGTGTGTGTTCCCATCCTGCAACAGTCATGCCCCAGAAAGTGGCGGAGGGACCGGGGACCTCTGTCTCGGGCTAGCGAGTGGTGTAGTGCGGGCTTCATTTCCTCTGGAGGTGGCGATAGAAACTATTTCCTGTACCACTGGCACTGGGTTAAAAGGACATGGGGTGGGGGTAATACAACTAAACAGGCATGTCCATTTTTATCTTTAATCCAAGTTCATGGTACCACTGCCTTCAAGTCAGCTGACCAACCATGGTCTGTGGAAAGGCTGGACAGTAGGATGAAAAGGCTGTTGGAAGTTTCTACCTTACTGATTTAGGCTATTTGTTTCATAGGGAAGAGGTGCATAGATCATAGGAAATTCCAGTTACATCTTGTGCCTAAAAAAACTAAAAAAATATGAGTGGAGACCATTATTTTCATTTGCTGGTACATGGCTGAGAGTAGAGAGAGGATGCTGTCCGATTCATTGTCTCCTATCCCACGGCCTGAAACGGAGTCATTTATGAGGCAGAGCCTTGGATAATGCTGGACAGGTTAATTTCGTGTTCCTCTTAAATATGGAGAAGACATATATACAAGATCTTGTGGTAGTTCAAGTGGCAGGGCCCACGCTTAGCATACACGAGGTCCTGGGTTCAATCCCCAGCACCTCCTCTAAAAATAAAACAAATAAGTAAACCTAATTACCTCCCCCTGCAAAAAAAAAAAAAAATGGAGAAGTTAGAGATCCACAGGTGTCACAGGTCATCTAGTGGGCAGTTAATTGCACAGGCACTGGACCCGGACTTCTTGTGTTCAGATCTTGGTTCTGTCCTTTAATAGCTGTAGAAATTAAGATTACTTAATCTTTCCTTGCCTCAGTTTCCTCCACTATAAAATGAGGCTACAAATAACATTCACCTTTTAGTAGAAT
Organism: Camelus dromedarius; assembly: GCF_036321535.1. NCBI lineage: Eukaryota > Metazoa > Chordata > Mammalia > Artiodactyla > Camelidae > Camelus > Camelus dromedarius. The sequence continues at coordinate 18,638,495 of NC_087452.1, forward strand.
TACGAAGATTAAATACATTGTTGCATATAAAGTGGACAGACTGCTATAAAAATGATGGCTATTAGCAGAAGTAATATATTTATCCTTTCTAGAGCAATTCATTGCATTAATTCTTGGCACAAAATAGGGGCTTAAAATTATTAGATGAGTGGAATTCTGCATGTGTTTCACTTACCCTGTAGAGGACAAGTTGAACACAGTAAGTGAATGCAAAGGTAGTAAATGTTTCCAAAACATGCTGTCCACCTGGGAAATTAACGTGGATTTTATGACCAAGTGATTTCATACCTTCCTGTGCTCCAGTCTGCTAATTTGGAACTGGTGGCCTTTGAGAAGCTCAGTTCCTCTCAAACCCCTCAAATAAATCATTTGGAGGTGACACAGCCCGAACTGTGTAGGGTGATAGTCACACCTTGTAATTTAGGTCGGGGGCTGGTGGCCTTGTGCTGTCAGGGAAGAAAGGCAAGAACAGGGCCAGACAATTGTGGAACCACAGAGACTTAATGCAAATTAAAAGTTCTCTGTGTTTTCTTTTTTTCCCCCTGCATATGTGTGTATATGTCAGATCACTTTCAGTTTCGACTTGTTAAACAAGGATGGAAGCCTTTGAATCACCATTCAGTTTCTGCACTGATGACAGTGTTATTGTCTTGACCGCAGAGGCGGGGAATGTGAGGCAGGGCAAGTCCAGGATTAGAAAGAAACTCCACTTAGTTCAGCGTTTCAGGAAGTAACAGGAAGTAACTGAAGCCAGAGTAGTCATTGTGGGTCAGTCTAGCCATCGATGGGGCAGTGACCCCAGCGTGGTGTTTGGCAGGCATGGTGGCTCCCAGGGACAAACTGTGAAAGTCTTGTCATGCAGGAGGAGTTGGCTGCTAACCCAACTGCGGAACAATAATTTTCCCACGTGGGGAAGGGCTACGGCTCTATTGTCCCCTTTCCATCACCATATTGGGTATTCGTAAATGTCGTCTGCCGGCTTCTCAGCTCCTGTCTTTGGATATGGAAGGAAACAGAATTTAAGAGTTTTACTTTAGAGGAGAGGGCATAGCTCAGTGGTAGAGTGCATGCTTAGCATGCACTAAGTCCTGGGTTCAATCCCCAGTACCTCCCTTTAAAAAAAATAAGTAAATAAATAAATAATCCTAATTACCTCTCCCATCAAAAAATAAATAAAATAAAAAATTATATAAAATTGTTAGAAAGGTAAGCATACAAACTAACAAAAAATAAAGTTGAAAATAAGTTTTAATTTAATTTTTTAAAAGCCATGCGTGTTGTATCTCTTCATCGTTTCTGGGAGAGACTGCTGACCCTGCCCTCCAGGTGGTTTTTCTAAAACCACTAAGTGGCAAGACCTTGATTTCTAGCCAGGGAGTGTTCACTGATGCAGCCCATGTTTGCCACGGGGTCCTTCCGTCTCACAACCTCCATCTTTTCTTGAGACTTTAGCCCATGGGAATAAAAGCATCTCTTTGGGAAAAGACAGTGTCATATTGCAGCTTCTACCTGGAAGCCAAGGGAGGTGAGGACAGTCTAAGAAAGCTTTCTGGCTGGCTGTTAAATCTGTGTGCAGTGCTACATTTTCCTGGTGGACCCATCAAGGATCTCTCCCATTTTTCTCCCATTCCAGTCCAGAATCTCTGGAACTGTAGCTGATGGTCTGTCTGATCTCTGAAACTTCCAGCCAGCTGAAGGAGTTGCTCTCTTTCGGTTTTTCCCCTTAACGGTAACTTCAAAGATGGCACCTCCGTGTAATGAACTTGCCTGGTGAATGTCAACTGATCTCAAAGTTAGCGCTTCTGATGGATAAACATGAGGTTGAAAAGGAGGGCGGCAGGCCATACGTCAGGGAAAGGAGGGATTAGATTGGTTTTTTTTAAGAGGCAGGGGAACATTTCTCAATATGAAAAGGTTGTGAATCAAATCTGAGTGTTAATGAAGCTGGGTTGGTGCAGACTTTTCCAGGACCTGTTTGAATCATTTGCATTTACACGAGGTAGTAAAATTTTCACTTGCACCTTGGCTGTTCATATTTGTGGCCTACAGCCCATTTCATGATGAATGACGTCTGTTCGTTTTGTTTCCAACATTCGTAAATGGCGCTAACGTTATTCTGCCTGAAATATTAACCATTTACTCTTCAGAGAAAACATGTGCCAACCTCTGACCTCGAACAGTGCCTGGCTGTTGAGCTGACCCTCAACAGATGTTTGTGCTGTGAAGGAATGTCACTTGGGTCACTCAAGTTTGGATGCTTCATCGACCTAGAATGGAGTCTCGCAAACATCTGGTGTTGAGTAAAGTTTCTTGAATGAGGCCATGAAGACACACAAACGAATTAAAAAAAAAATTGAACTATAGTTGATTTTTTTTTCTGAAGTAGGTTTATTTTTTTATTGAGCTATAGTCATTTTACAATGTTGTGTCAAATTCCAGTGTAGAGCACAAATTTTCAGTTATACATGAACATACATATATTCATTGTCACATTTTTTTTCGCTGTGAGCTACCACACGATCATGTATATATTTCCCTGTGCTATACAGTATAATCTTGCTTATCTATTCTACATATGCCTGTCAGTATCTACAAATTTTGAACTCCCAGTCTATCCCTTCCCACCCCCCACCCCCTTGGCAACCACACATTTGTATTCTATGTCTATGAGTCTGTTTCTGTTTTGTATTTATGTTTTTTTTTTTTTTAAGATTCTACATATGAGCATTCTCATATGGTATTTTTCTTTCTCTTTCTGGCTTACTTCACTTAGGGTGACATTCTCTAGGGACATCCATGTTGCTGCAAATGGTGTTATGTTGTCAGTTTTTATGGCTGAATAGTATTCCATTGTATAAATATATCACATCTTCTTTATCCAATCATCTGTTAATGGACATATAGGCTGTTTCCATGTCTTGGCTATTGTAAATAGTGCTGCTATGAACATTGGGGTGCAGGTGTCATTTTGAAGTAGGGTTCCTTCTGGATAGATGCCCAGGAGTGGGATTCCTGGGTCATATGGTAAGTCTATTCCTAGTCTTCTGAGGAATCTCCATCCTGTTTTCTACAGTGGCTGCACCAAACTGCATTCCCACCAGCGGTATGGGAGGGTTCCCTTTTCTCCACAGCCTCTCCAGCATTTGTCATTTGTGGACTTTTGAATGATGGCCATTCTGACTGGCATGAGGTGATACCTCATTGTAATTTTGATTTGCATTTCTCTGATAATTAGTGATATTGAGCATTTTTTCTTGTGCCTGTTGATCATTTGTATTTCTTCCTTGGAGAATTGCTTGTTTAGGTCTTCTGCCCATTTTTGGATTGGGTTGTTTGTTTTTTTTCTTATTCTGTCATATGAGCTGCTTATATGATCTGGAGATCAAGCCTTTGTCGGTTTCGTTTGCAAAAATTTTGTCCCATTCCGTAGGTTGTTGAACTATAGTTGATTTACAATGATGTGTTAGTTTCAGGTATACAGCAAAGTGATTTCAGATATATATATATATATATATATATATATATATATTCTTTTTCTATTGAAGTATAGTCAGTTTACAATGTGTCAATTTCTGGTGTACAGCATAGTGTTTCAGTCATACATGTACATACATATATATTCCTTTTAACAATCTTTTTCAGATTATTTTTCAGATGATTCTTTTCCATTGTATGTTATTAAAAATATTGAATATAGTTCTCTGTGCTATACAGTAGGCCTATTTTATCTATTTTATATGTTGTAATGTGTATATGTTAATCGCAAACTCCTAATTTATCCCTCCCCCACCCCCTTTCCCCTTTGGTAACCATAGTTTGTTTTCTATGTCTGAATCTGTTTCTGTAAAACTGAGTTCTTGTCACTAAAATATTTCTTGCAGCTCAGAGTTATAGTGCTTGACCCCTGCATAGCCACAGAGGCACAGCGAGTCATTACTTTACGCTGAACTGTAGCTGACAGATCTCCTGGTTGTATTTTAAATACCCAAAAGAAGAATGTTAATAGTGATGTGACACAAATGATGCTCCTTGATTTTGGCCTCAATTCTACATGATACAGAAGTGTTCTCTTTTAAAGTCATGTTTCCAGAGGGATGTCCCAGGGTCACTTGTGTCTGCCTCTCCTCAGAGGGTACTTGTTTAGAAAATGTGGAGTCTTTCAGTCCACCTCATATGCACTGAATCAGAATCCCTGGAGGGAGATCCCAGGAGTTTATATTTCTAACAAGATCCATATGTAATTGTGGTGTTGACTAAGATGGAAAACCATTGTTCTGAATTCAGATATTGGTAGGAATGGGAAGGGCGAAATTTACCATGTCAGTGCAGAGCAAGAAAGCTGACCTCTTCATGGGGACACTCCGTGGAAGTGCTTCCCAGGCTTCTGTGTCATACAAAACTCACGTGGGGATCTTTTTAAAAGGTAGATTCCAACTCAGGTCTGGGGTGGGGCCCCAGATTCTGCGTTTCGACCACGTTGCCGGGTGATGGTACCTGTTCTTGGACTTCATTTAGCACAATAGGAGTGGTCAAACTTTTTCCTCTAAGGGATGGGAGAGTCAAAGTATTAGGCTTTGCAGCTCATAAAGCCTCTGTCTCACTATTCAACTCTGCTGTTGGACGTGAAAGCAGTCATAGACTAGACAGAAATGAATGGGGTGGCTGTGTCCCAGTAAAACTTTATGGACAAAAATAGGTGGCCAGTCAGATCTGGCCTGAGGGCCATAATATGCCAGCCATTTGGGTTAGAAAATCATATTGATTGTTATCACTGTTCTTGAGAATTACTGAGCACCTTCCATATGACAGGTAATTGGGTAGTTCATTAGTATCCTGGTGGCATACACAGACATAGTTCTGAAAGGTTAATTAAGGAACATTTTCAAGGCTACCAGGTGGCAAGAGTCAAGACTTGAGCCCTGACCTCTGGACTCTAATCTGAATGTTTTTCCTGCTGAACATAGCTGGTCCCACATTAGCAATAAACCTTGCTTTGGACATAACTTTTCTTTTGAAGGACTCATGGAGTGTGCATTCCATGAGGGCAGGAATCTTTTTCTTTGGTTCTCTCTGTATCTGCACTGCCTAGAAGAGTGCTGGGAACACAGTAGGTGCTCAGTAAACGTTTACTGAAGGAATGTCTAATTCATGATTTCCCACTTCTCACATTAGTGTTTTTATAGGAAGAGATTTCCGAGGTAAAGCAATGTGGCCAACAATATAGTTAGTGAACCTCGGTGCAGGTCCCAGGTACCAGATTTTTCTACATGCAGAATCTTTCATGCTCAGCAGTGGACTTAAGTTTGATAAATACCATTTGCAGGGACCTAAATCATTACCTTGTGGCTTCAAACAGATATCACCCCCTACCCCTGCCTTAATTTTGAGCCTCACTCCCTTCTCAGCATTGAGAATAAAACTGTGCTTTGGCAGACCGTCCTGGTGAGTGGAGGAATCAAGGACTTTTCCTGGGGCAGAGATCCCAGACAAAACTCCTAGCTTCTTGTGACGGGGAGTTCCTTCAAAACAAAATCAGTAGTCAACTCTCATGTCACCAGTCAGAGTAAGGGGCCCAACAGGAGACTGGTGCGCCCTTTTCCTCCTTCTTCTCTGGAGTTTCTCATTTTAGGGCACGTAACAGGATTTTTAAAATGAAATCCACAGACCTTGCTGGAATGGGTTCCTCGGTAGCAATATTGCACACTATTAGACAACACACTGTCATTTGCACAAGGTGCTTCTGGCACAAAGTAAAGGGCGTTTTTGGGAGGTATGTTTAAAGCATCACAAATAATTTTGAAGAACGGTACCTAAGGAAGACAGGTACAATGGCTGCCCTACGTGGAATTTACTAACCGAGGGATGCTGTTGGGTGGCTGGGAGCTGGGCTTTTGGTCCTGAGGAGTCAAGAGGGAAGGAGCAGCTGCTGAGGCTGGAAGGAGACTGGCTTGAGAAGTCGTATGGATTTCTTTAGCATTTCTATGGCTTCTTGCGCCCACTGACCTAATGATGTCACCTGCAAGCCGAATTTGTACCTACGCGAGACTGCCGCTCGGCATCTGGGCTTTGTAGTGAAATTTCTCACAAAGGTCTTCTCTCTGTACCACGCCTGAGCAGCTCACTTGACTAGTTTACCTTTGATGGAAAAATTGAGGCTTTTTCCAATGAATTCCAGTGAATCTGGAGGTTCATTGTTTCATACTATTTATTAATATCAGGCCTTGCAGAAGCCAGCTGGCAAGGACGAAATACATCTTTTTCTATCATGTACCTCCACCTCATTCATTCACTCATTGTTTCATGTTTTCATTCAACAAATATTTGCATGCTGACTGTGTATCAGGTAGTGTTCTCATTCTGGGGAAAAAGAGTCTTTGCCCTCCAGGAGCTTTTCATGCTAGTGGGTGGGGAGAGACAATCAACAGACAGAAAAAAGTGAACATCAGATGGTTATGGGGTCTAAGGAGAAAAAGAACACAGATTCAGGGGATTGGGGGAGCAGGGAGGATGTGGGGGGTGATTTCAAATAGGGCCATCAGGGAAGACTTTGCTGGGAGGTGCCATTTTTTAAAAAATTTTTTATTTTTAATTAAAGTATAGTCAGTTTACAATGTTGTGTTAGTTTCTGGTTTACAGCATGATGATCCATTTATATACATATACACATACATACAGATTCTTTCTTATTATAGGTTATTACAAGACATTGAACGTAGTTCCCTGTGCTCTACAGTAGGACCTTGTTGTTTGTCTGTTTTATATATAGTTGTGTAAAGCTGCTAATCCCAAGCTCCTGATTTATCCTTCCCCCACCGCTTTCCCCTTTGGGAGGTGCCATTGAGATAAAGACCTGAGATAACGGGGGACAAGTGTTCCAGGAGGAGTAAGTACCCTGCAAGTGTGAAGGCTGGTGGGGAGGAAGGAAAGGGCTAGGGAGCTAATTGGAGTGCGTACTGCACTTCCCAGCCCTGGGTGGGAATGTAGGGAGTATTGGGCCTCTTAGGCTATTGGGAAGACTTTGGCCTAAGACTTCTACCCAATCTCAAATGAGATGCAAGATCTTGGAGGGTTTTGAGCAGGGCCGACAGTATCTGACTTACACTTTAAAAGCATCACTCTGGTGGTGTGTTGATAAGTGGAAGGGAAGAGCTGAAGCAGGGAGATCAGTTAGGAGGCCACTGAGATAATTCCTGGCAAGAAGTATGGGTGTCATGGAGGAGGGAAGGAGCAGGAAAGGTGGCAAGAACTGTGTAGACTCTGCAAATGTCGGGAAATGGAGCCAACACACTTTTGCTGACAGATGGAAGGTTGATTGTGAGAGAAAGAGAGGGATCAAGGCTGATGCAAGTATCTGGGGCTTGAACAACCCAAAGGAAGGGGTCGCTGTTTCTGAGATGAGGAAGTGGATGGGAGGAACTGGGCATTGGGGGGTGGAAGTGGAAATCAGCAGTTTGATTTGGGGTATGTTGAGCTGAAAGGCTGATCAGCCGGAGATGTCAGCAAGGCACCTGGGTGCATGGTGCTGAAGGTCAGGTGGGAGGATTCGGAGGGTGATGGTGATGGAGTGATAGCAGCTAGGACTGTGTGCTTATTATCTGGGTTGTCTGAGTGCAGTAAAGCACATTCTTTTTCATGTGTCTGAATTCAGAACCAACTGATACATTAAAATAAAAACTGTACGGTTAGAGAATTGAAATGTCAACTCCGTTGCTGATAATGGCAGGATGAGAGACTGTGGTTTGGGGTCTGTGGCACAGTGGACTTGTCTGTACTTTACTCTGAAATTGGGTAGGTTTTTCTACCAGGCACGGTGGAGGTGGGCATTTTCAGGGGTGGGTCCCTCACCTCATGGAACCAAGCAGATCTGAATGTTAGCCTTTGCTCAGGTAAGAGATCCTAAAGGACAGACTTTCGAATGCCCACTTCCTTTACCTTAAACTTGCAGATTAGGCAATTCCGTAAGTGATTCCATTCTTCCTCTAGAAGGAGGCCCCTGAGGTTTGGGAGGAGAGGTCAGGGTGAACATTAACTCTCGCTAATGGAGTGTAAGGGGTTGGGGACACGTATCTCCCCGGCACCCATCTACCTGGATGGTACATGCTTGACACTAATTGTTTCAAGTGATCTTCACATTTTTGTCACCATCTTCCAGATGAAGCAACTCAGGTTTAAGGATGCTCCTTTCCCTAAGATTGTAGAGCTCAGAATGGGAAGAACTCTGTGTGCCTTTGATGCTAGTTGTTTATTCCTCCTTTGTGTTTTGAAAAGAAATGAACTGTCAAGGTGGGGATCATTTTACTTCATTTTTTAAGACTATAGACGTGAAAGCATTTGTGTTCTGTTATCATTGATAGAGTGCTCACAGTGGATGTCAGTTAAGAGAAACTTTTATTCCAAGTCACAAAAGAATTAAGAAAAATAGTTTTCCCCACCTTATTAAATATTTAGTTTTCCCCACATTAAATATTTACATGCAATTTAACAACAAAAAAGAACTATTCCTTGGACTATTCATTCATTCTTACTGGACTTACTTTTAGGAAAACTTTTTAGTCTCAAGTTTTATTCCCAAATGCTTGAATGCTTTAGATATTCAAAACAGTCTTTACATTGGCCTTTTTGACTGGGGCTCCTTAGATAGACATGCTACTATAAATCTGGGTGCTATTATTTCATACAAAGTTGGGTTTCAGCCATGGAAGATTCTACACTCTGGTCTCTGCATACATCTGCCGAATCTGAGTATTCTCTGGTCTTTTGAGGAATAAATGTCTTCCTTTAAAATGGAAATCTTTGGAAATAATACAGAACCTGTTATTTTTTCTTATACCTGCTTGCTCTCCTGTTATTGAGTAAGAGAGAGGTTGGAGTAGAAAATGACAGAGTCTTCAGAAGGAAGCTAGGTTTTCTTTATTCTTGAGCCTTTGCAGACTGCACGATGTCTCCTCCCCTTCCCTTCCGGGGGATGCTCTTATACTGGATCCCTGCCCTCACATTCAGATGAACACTAATGCAGGCTCACTGACATGATTTTGTTTTTTTGCATCCGCTCCACTGAATAAGCCTTCCTCTTGTCCCCTTTTATGGACAAAGAAACTTGCCGTAATCCATTATTTGTGGTTCCACAGATAGTGGCAGAACCAGCTGCTCAAACCTCGGCCTTCCGATTCCAGAACCACTATTCTGGTCCCGTCTCTCCTCCTCTCTTCAACCCAAATAAAACTCTTGGCTGAGCCACGCCGTGATTTCTACCCGACAGCCCTCACTCACCTTTAAAACCCTCTGTTCTGCACAGCTCGCTGCCTGTTCTGAAGGTCCTGCTGGTTTGATTTGTTCACTGATTACAAGCCCCATTGTGACGCTGACCTGTAGCCTGGGTCACTGACTGTGTCCCTCCCTGCTGAATGGTCACGTCTGCAGTGGTTGATTTCTACTTATTACATCTTGCATCCCTTATGTTGTGAACTGTTGGTGAGCAGGGATGGACACCTCTCTGTATCCCCAGTAGAATCCAAAATAAAGCCTTGCACCAAAGAGAAGAAATGGTCATTGAATTGTCCTGAGATTCCTGTGGAAGGACTGAGAGATACCGACAGGCTTTCTCTTCAAAGTCTGCATTTTCATCCCTATGTGTGGCGGGCCCCAAGTTTATAGAAGGATCAAGAAGCTGCTAGGTGAGCCTCTCCTTGTGGCCTCCCCCTACTCTGAAGTATGTGCATTAAGATAAGATTGATTCTGGGTAAATAAAAGTACATCTTAGTGACTGACCCGAGGACATGCCAATGAAGGCACCAGGCCCCCGAGAGCCATGAAAGAAAACATCAGACTTTGCATCCAAGTGTAACTGAGAGCCGGTCTAGTGAGGATGGGGCAGCAAGTCTGGGGGGTAAAGGATAAAGGAGTCTGGACATACAGCATCTGATTCATAGAAGGCACCCCAGACATCGGTGGCTAAGAGGACTGGATCCTGTTTCTGACCCTCTCTAGCTCTGTGACTTTGAACTCTGAACTTAAAACCTCAAACTTGTCACCCGCCATACCGAAGATGGTATTTTCCAACGCATGGGATTCTTTTGCCACATACAGCACACCTGGAAATACAGTCAGGGTAGCAGAAAGAATCATGGTTCCCCAAAGAGATGCACATCTCCATCCATGGAACCTGCGAGTGTGTTATTTCCCATGGCCAGGGAGACTGTGCAGATGCAGTTAAATTAAGGATCTTGAGCTAAGGAGATTATCCTGGATGATCGAGTGGGCCCTGTGTGATCCCAAGAGTCTTTGTACGTGAAAGAGGGAGGCGGGGGTGTCACAATCAGGAGATGTGATGATAGGAGTGATGTGACTGCTGGCTTTGAAGATGGAAGAGGGGGCGGTGAGCCATGCAAAGCGGGCAGCTCATAGAAGCCAGAAAAGGCAAGGGAGTGGCTTCTCCAGCTGGAGCCTCCAGAAAAAAACTAGCCTGGTCAACACTTAGATTTTAACCCATTTAGACCTGTTTTGGACTTACGACATCCAGAATGGAATGATAATGTTTGTGCTGTTTCAAGCCACTGAATTTGAGATAATTTGTGTTGTAACAGTAATAGGGAAAAAATACAGTAAGTATCCATCTGTATTGTGGTTGCTGTTGTTTTTAATATTTTTTTTTTAATTGAAGTGTAGTTGGTTTACAATGTTGTGTTAGTTTCTGGTGTACAGCATAGTGATTCAGTTATACATATTATATATTCCTTTTCATATTCTTTTTCACTGTGGGCTCTTAGAAGATATTGAATATAGTTTCCTGTGCTATACAGTAGGACCTGGTTGTTTATTTTATATATAATAGTTAGTATCTGCAAATCCCGAACTCCCAATTTATCTCTGCCCACCCTCTTCCCCCTCCTGGTTACCGCAAGTTTGTTTTATATATCTGTGAGTCTACCTATGTTTTGTAAATAAGTTCATTTGTGTCTTTTTTTTAGATTCCATGTATGAGTGATATGGTATTTTCCTTTGTATTTTTTGGCTTACTTAGAATGATGATCTCCAGGTCCATTTGTGTTGCTGCAAATGACATTATTTTACTCTTTTTTATGGCTGAGTAGTATTCCATTGTATATATATACACCAAATCTTTATCCAGTTATCTGTTGATGGACATTTAGGTTGCTTCCACGTCTTGGCTATTGTAAATAGTGCTGCTGTGAACACTGGGGGTGCATGTGTCTTTTCAGATTAGAGTTTCCTCTGGGTATATGCCCAGGAATGTGATTGCTGGATCATAGGGTAAGTCTATGTTTAGTTTTTTTTTGAGGAATCTCCATACTGTTCTCCATAGTGGCTGCACCAAATTACATTCCCATCAACAGTGTAGGAGGGTTCCCTTTTCTCCACACCCTCTCCCTCATTTATCATTTATGGACTTTTAAATGATGGCCATTCTGACTGATATGAGGTGATACCTTTGAGTTACTTAAATCAGTTACTTTTCCTTTCTAAGCTTTGTGTTCTCACTGGTACTTAGGTACAGACACTGCATCACCCCACTTTTGGTTCTTTTTCTGAGCTGTGTGCCCCGTGGTAGCACATTATGTAAAGCCTGTGGGCCATTCTCATGATTCTCTTTTTAATTCATAAAATAAAGTCAGTGCTCCAACCAGGAAAACCCATTATATTGATTTACACTTACCAAATATTAAAAAACAAATGTGCGTTAAAGTGATACTCGAACTTTAGTAACCCATTAAAAAAGACTTTGTGGCAGGCCTTTAAATCTCCTGTACTTGTGAAGTAGTAATGAGCATAAATGGTATTTCAGCACATCTACAAAAACTGAAATGCGAGATGAAAATATTCATGATTTCATTTGGTGATAAAATCGCAGGTACCACTGACAGTGTTGCATTTCATTGTCTCATCATTGGAGGAAATCCTAGATTTCAGTTCGATGTTAGTGGAATGAAAGTGTAACTTTTTTCCCTCCATCTTGGTTCATTTATCATGTCCTCTGACCCCCATTCTGACTGTGGACCCCCTTGGAGCCCAAGGACCTCAGATATGAACCCCTGGGAAGGACATCGTGAAGAGACCACAGGGGAGTGTAGTGAAACTTCAAGATTAATACTTACATCAAGACTCAGTGTATGTATTCTGTAAATCCTTGGGGACGGAAGGGGCGATAGGGCTGTTGGGATGGGGAAATGACTGCTTTGTTTCATTGGGAAAGGGCGAAGCCATTCTTGTATATCCAGCTGAGTTTATTTGGGCCTCATGGTTTGAAGCATCATTTGTAATGCTAACTTATCAGGAGCGAGGACCTAGCAAATAAACAATTGTAGGATGGGGAAGGGTGTTCAGAGTGAAACTCTATATGAGTAAACCACTGAAACGCAATGAAAGGAAAGTGTTCTAAGTATTTCAGTGAAGTTGCCTCTTAAAGGTAATTTTGGATACATAACAGTGGTTACGAACATTTTCTTGAAGAATGAGTAAGAAGGTCCAGTGAATTGTGCTGACCATTGTCACTGAGCAGAAGTGAGCTTCAGCCAGAGTTCCTAAGACAGGAGCTCACTGGATAGCATATCAAAGAGCTTATTCCGTGACAGTTTTAGGCTTAAAGCTGGTACCTGGCTTTGCACAAAATAGGCATGCTCATATTTGTCAAATTGGTTGGGCTGAGTAACATTTTACGCCCTATTCACCATTTGGATTACATTTTTGAAAAAGTCAATATGTATTTTCACCGGATAATTTAGAAAAACAGTGATGGCTGCCTCAAGTAAACAAGTAGCATTTCGAAGCTGTGCACACCTGCCATATAAAAAGAGCGAGCATAATACATCTTTATTTTGTTAACACAAGACTCAGTGGGATTGCAAAATTAATGCCAGTAGAGCTTTTCTGCAGGCGGTTTCCATTGCGGGTTTGCTGGAGGAGAACTCACAAGTATCTTTGTAAGTGATGGATTTGACGACCATGTCTTGAAATAGAAGACAGAGAGCAGTTAGGTACTTAACCATGGTGTAAATGTGTCAATATTTTCTCATTTTCCCCTTGGATAAAAAGTTTCATAGGGGCAAAACACCCGAATGAAGTGTAGTTATTGGGAAGATGCCCTTATGAATTCATTCTTTGTGGCGAGGTTTAAAATTCAGGATGGCAGTGAGTTTACTGTGAGGGGTGGTACCTGCAGGATGCCCATAATTCACAATGCACAGTGCATCCAAGACTTATTTTCTCCTGGAAAAAAAATCAAACAGGGTCCTCTTCCTGGTTCATAAATCTCCAGCCATCGTATCTTACTGGTTGCTTTGATGCTGTGTTCACTTCCTCAGGATTATCTCTAACAGCTCAGAGTTTGTGTTTACATTAACAACACAGTATATGCTGGCAGCAGTTCAAAAATTACTGATTTTTGACCATGTTTTTTTTTCAGCATCAGTGAATGTATGGATGACATTATTATAGATTAAAAAAAAAGTAATTTATAAGTACTGACTTAAAATGACAGCCACAGTAGTGGGTAAAATAATTTGCAGAATTGGTTTCCTCAATAGTAACAAAGCCCGTACAGCTGCAAACCAGCTAAATTGGTACCTTCACACGGCGTGGCACAAACTGTTTAGTTCCTGTGGCTCACCAACTTTGAAATTTAATTTTTCACATTTTGTTAACTTGTGAAGTGTTTACATTGTTTCTAATTTTGTACCTATAGCAAGACTTTGACAATATTTCATATCTTTCTATATCAAATTCATGTAATTCAGAACTGCCCAAAAGAAGCAACTGAATTATGCTGGCAACAAGTTATATTTCTAGACAAATAACTCTGTACCCCATGCTGTTCTGATGAACTTTAAATCCATGTCCAAATTATTTTGTTGTACTAGAATTTCATTGCCTTGGTAAGCTAAATTCACAAGCTGGCAATCCAAAAGAGACATTATTGGTTGTGGCATACTGATCAACTGTGCTTTTAACTTGTCCTTTGAAAGGTACGTATCCACTGCAGTCATCATGCCAGGATAGAAAACGGGCATACCTAAGAGATAACGCAGGTTTGTTCCAGACCACTGCAGTAAAGAAAATATTGCAATAAAGTGAGTTACATAAATTTTTTGGTTTCCCAGTACATATGAAAGTTATGTTTACACTATCCTGTAGTCTATTAAGTGTTCAGTAAATAGCATTATGTCTGAAAAAATATACATACGTTAAGTAAAAGAAACTTTATTGCAAAAAATGCTGACCATCATCTGAGCCTTCATCGAGTTGTAATCTTTTTTGCAATAGTCACATCAGAGATCGCTGATCACAGAGCACCATAACAAATACAGTAATAGTGAAAAAGTGTGAAAATTACCAAAATATGACACACAGACATGAAGTGAGCAAATACTGTTGGAAAAATGACACCTATAGACTTGCTCAACACCGGGTTGCCACAGCTTCAATTTGTAAAAAGTACAATGTTTGCAAAGTGCAATAAAGTGAGGTCTGCCTGTATGTACAATGGCTTGTTGCTGACCGTGGAATTTTTACTTCACTCTAGAGGTATGAGGGTATTCCTAGGAAGTGATCACTAACTATGCAGGTTGATTCAATTGTTGATTTTTAATATTATTTGAAAATATTTGTTGCCCCTCCCCTTCTTGTCTCATTGACATCATGTTTGGTTAAATGGTTTGCTTTATTCAATGAAATCTGAAGTGGAAGTGACACGTGTGCCTTCTGAGCAAAAGCTTAACAGTTAGTGGGGGTTCCCATGATCTCTTTGCCTTCTGTCCTGATGAGCAGCAAGGTTCCACATGAAAGTTGCTCCTTTAATTTGTGTCCTGGAATGAGGTGACACAGCCAGAGCATTGCTGATCTGCATCGGACATTGTTCACGAGTGAGCAGTAAACCCTCGTTGTAAGCCGCTGCAATCTGGGGGGCTGTTTGTTATCGTGGTGTAACTTACCCTCTTCTGATTTGCTGTGCCACACGCTTAATTGCTCCCTCTAGGTTTTTAGAGGAAGAAATCATCAGTTAGGGCTTATGTAAGGGATTTGAATTGAATCATAAAGGGAAATGTAGTGTGTGGAATGAGAGGTGAGAATGGGCTTGGTCACAGGGAAACTGGAGAGGGTAAATGTGTGAAGATGGGATTTGGGACTGCTTGTGAACTACTTAGGGGAAAAAGTAGATGACGGTGGCTCATTCAGAGGGCTTGGGTAGGCAGTAAAGTATTTTGGGAGGTAGGTGGGGTCTAGATGGTGAATACTTTAAAGCAACTGGAAGTGGAAGTGTCTGAATAAGCTTTTGGAAGCTTTTGAATAAGATAAAGACATCAGTAATGATGATTTCAGGGTGACTGTTACTGCAGCAGGTTGGATGGGGGGTCACGAGACAGGGGGCAAGAAGTGTTTCCAGTGGCCTGACCTAGGTGGGAGGGTGGAGGGTCCAGGTCCAGCTGGAACCTGCCACTGGAAGGGCCATTTTTAGGGGCTTACTCATGGATGTGAACGGTTCCATCTTGTGATAAGCGGATTTTCTGGTATTTTCCTCTTCCTCTGTTCTGACTGATTTCCCAGCCCCTTTCTTTTTGATCCCAGTAGTTTTCAAGCCCATCAAATCCAGTCCTCTTTATTTCCCCCCCTGTTAAATATTGTACAGCATCTCTTTGACTGTTCTAAGCCAAAATTCACAAGTAATATAATTTACTTATAAAACCCTCCAGTATGATGTCTGAGTCTGTCATAATGGAGAAACAAAAAGGAAGTGAAAAATAATCTGTAGTTCCGTGTGTGAATGCTCGGGCACCACAACACCAGAGGACACAAGAATGTTGTCAGCTACTTCAGTTCTTTGTAGAACCTCTGAATGCAACAATTTCAGAAGCAAATTGGCAAGGTGTGTTGGGTTGTAGAGCTTCAGACAGAGCAGTCTTGTGTAGGTGTTGGAAATGAGACAGCAAGCGTCCCGATGACAGATAGCGATCATGATGGAGTGATCAGAGCTCAGGAGGACAAAATAGGGGCAGGCAGCCCTTGAGGATCCGGTCTCAGACACATCCCGGCACCTCTGAGAACCTGAACTTTGTCAGCTGTACCAAAATCAAGGACACTACCAGCTGTTTTTAGAACAACACCCCCAGCTGCAACCGTACGGTCTCAAGGTTCCCCTTGTAGCTATGCAACCGCTCTGCCCCCTAACCCGTCCTTGCTTCACAAGCACCCTTACTTCTTCCAGCTGCAATCAGAATTCTTGACAAACAGCTTACGTAACTAACCACGGCCTTGCAGGTTTTGCCTTTATCACTCCGTTTTGTCGTCTAGTGGAACACAATTCAAGTGCTCCTTGAATCTGTGTCTCAGGCTGCAGCCCTAACAAACCCCAGATAAATGCCTCTTCATCTCAGTTATCTTCATCTCTGAAAATTTTGGTTAACAATCTCTTGGCAAAGCTCTGAATTGCAAAAAACATGCCTCCCTAGATTCACATGTGGTGCACTCTGCCTTCATATGCAAATCAGAGTCAGGCTCTGAGCACTGATACTTACAGATTTTCACCTACATGAGTGTCCTTGCAGGTGTTAAAACTCACGCAGACTCCAGGACAGTTCATCATTGTGCAGGACTTCGGTGGTCCGGAAGTCAAACATCGTTGTCTCTCCGGTTCTTGTGACAAACTGAAAGGCCTGTAGGTTTCCAGAACTTCTCACTGTGGGCAGTCTGGCCCTGAGTTGGGAATTACAGCTTGTCAGCATTGTATCTGCTTCCTCACTGTTTCTGCTGCATCATAACTTCAGCTTGCATTTGCCTTAACAGGCCTCCCTACAGACAGACAGACAGACATCAAGAACTATCAGCTTCAGCTGCCATCACTAACGCCCTTTGTTTCCTGGTAGTTTCTAGTTTAGGTTCTAAGGGTAGAAGACCATAAACCCAACTTGGTGTTGGTTTTTTTTTTTTTAAAGGCCAGACCAAAGGTCTTAGTCACTAGCAGCTTGTGGACCGGTTGTCCTAGCCCCAGTCAGCTGTAGCAGATGAGGAGCAGGCCCATGGAGAATTGAGCAGGAGCAGAGAGCCAGTCAGCAGGCATTGTGATTGACATGTGGGATGCGCTCGCCTCTTCTTGTCCATCGCTAAGGAGGAAGCACATTGAGTGTAGGGACTACACTTGATTCCCTCTCTTATTCCCAGCTCCCAGGGTAGTTCCTGTTAGCACTCAGTGAACAACTACTGAGTGAATATTGGTGACATTTGTACATCATCAGTATCTTGTAGACACCTGGCCACGTCCTGGTGGGAAGCTTTTTGTAATAAAAGCATAACCACAGAGTATGTAATATGTGGTCCAGATAAGTAGTGTGGAAAGGAGACTAAATGGCTATGTCTTATTTGTTCTCCTTCGAAATGTCATTTGAATTAAAACATTTTTCTTGTTTGTTGCTTTTGACAATTTTTAAAGCAGGCAATGATGTGTGGAAACCAGTAGCAGAGTGTCTTCTACCTACTAGTGAATTTGAGGACAACTATTTTGACTTGGAAAGAAAATGTCATATTGCCAACTTTTTCTCTGCCCCCTGGTCATCAGGGCATAAACTGTGAAATAAAGTACTGCTCAGGTCACCGGCAGATGGCTTTTCTACAGTATTGAACATGTTACTAAGTGCTTCAAGTCATCCAGATTGAAGACACCTTTACTGAGTTTGTTGCTTCGGGATTATTTTATATGTACCTGTATCCCCTTTATGTATTGATTATTTGGAGACCATGTTCTTAGATGTCTTTAAGTATAGATTGGTAGTTCCTTTAAATGGTTGAATTTGAGTTCACGATGTTTCTTAGGGAAGTGGGCCAGGCCTTATATTTTATTCATGGTTTAATTATACTATATATAAGGTTTAAACAACACGCGGAAGTAAGAGTCCTGTAAGGCTCTCAGCTTCTTGAGGGCAGGAATCTTACCTGTTGGGCTTTGTAATGTGTCATGAGTCATATCCCTCTTTCTTCCCATTGACTGAACCTGTTGAAAAATAAGGGAGCAGAGAAAAAACAAAATACCAACTTTACCTCTGGTAAGACACGGTCGAAGTATGAAGCTTCGACCTCAAGCCCAGATGGAGGTCTTGATTGTTCCCTCCCCACCCAGAGTTTCCTCCCTGGAACTCACACAGGGCAGAACAGAGAGCGCCCAGCAACCCACGTGCAGCACCAGGGCGGTTCATGGTCTTTGTTGTCCTCTTGAATGCAGAAAGCACATCACCGCGGCAATTGTGAGTAAATCAACCTTGCCCAGGACAGAATTATGAACCAGGGATTTTGTTCTCTCATTATTTCACCCATCAAATAACTTCCTCCGTTTCCCATTTGGAGGAGTGAATGTGAGAAGGCAGCAGTTTCAAACCAATTCTGTGGAAACACAGGGAGAGGAGTATTGTTCTCTTTAAATTATTCATCTCTGTGTTTCTAGTTACTAGCACAGGACATAATAGGCGTTAACAAATGGATGGGTGGACCTCACATTATTTACTGAAACCTGGTAACTACAAAATACTATGGCTGTAGCAGCCGTAGATAGAAAATGAGCTACCTTCGTAATTCATCCATGAAGGGGATTTTCAATAAAGATCTCTTTGGATGGCATTTCAGGTACTCAATTAGGTAGACGAGGACAAGGAAAAAAAAATCACAGGGCCTGGAGAAGGGTGGAAAGTTACACTTAAGCTGCAGCAAACCATCCTATTAGAGTTCTCCTTTGCAACGTGCAGCCCTTCATCTGAATAGTAAGCTGCGGTTTTGACAGCAGGTTTCCAATGAAGAAAGCACTTGAAGTTCTATTTCAAGTTCTGTGTTGTGAAAATGTGGTAATTTAATTGAAAGAAAGGCTAACTTCCTTGCCATGTAACCTTTTTTAAAAACGGGGCTGCTATCTGCGTGACTGCTGCATGCAAAAGCTAGGTGATGTCTCAGATGTTGTAGTGTGCTTGGAAACTGTACCGAACGGGGGTAGGATTCGCATTCTTCCCTAGGTGTCAGACGGTCCTCTCTGTGCTCTGTGTTGTTCAACACTGTTGTGTTTTGGCTTCTCTTCAAGGCAGAGCACTTCTAGGACTTACATATTTATGATAACTTCAGGCCATCTGCTGCTCGACTACTATCAGAATGAAGAAGAATTTTCAACTTAAACAAAGCCATACTCATCACACCAAAGCACTTGCCACAGCATTTATCTTCCAGTGCACTAGCTTTTGTTGTTCTAAGCTCACGTTGAGTTATTACTTGCTGCCTTTTTTTTTTTTAAAGAATTATCCTTCCTGCCACCAAAAAAAAAAAAAAAAAAAAAAAAAATAACATGCTGCCTTTTATTTATGGGCCAATGTACAGGGCTCTAAATATGACAGAGATTCATTTTGACCTTCCGATTTAGCATGTAAATTAGGGTACTTGAAGCAGAAGGCTCCATATTTTCTTCTAGTTCATGTGTGATGCCAACAGATTGGTCTGAATCAAAATGGAACACTTAGAAGCAGATAGCATTTGTAAAATGTCAGTCGGAGAAGGCAAAGTCGCATGTAAAAGTTAGTGAACTGGTGGTATCAATTAGAATATTTTCAACTGTTGCTTAAAACCACTGTTACCATTTCGTGACAGAGTAAAAAATAGTCATCTCGATCCTGTTATTTTGAAAAACCTGATGAACATAAATGTGTATCAATATTCCTTAATTGCATTTACCTGCAAAAACCCCCCAAAGCTCCCAGTGGCTGGTTTGCATCTTAGACCTGTGCACACTATAGATTTCTGGGCTCCGGGAAAAAAAACCGCATGGAATTTTATGTAAAGGATTGAATGAAAAGGGAATAGTTCAAAATTATAATTTCAGGGTGTTTTTCCCCATCTATGAATAGGCTTTCCTTTTATTTATTTTTTTTTAAATAGGAGGCACTGGGACTTGAACCCGGGACCTCATGCTGGCTCAGCATGCGCTCTGCCACTGAACTGTTTCCCTCCCCTCTGAACAGGCTGCCTTAATTCTCTAGATTAGATGTTGGCAAAGTATGGCTCTTGCGCCAACTCTGGCCCGCTACATCTTTCTGTAGGGCCTGTGAGCTAAGAATATGCTTCACATTTTTACATTGTCACATTTCAGATGGTTATGTAGGCATTGATTTAATAGCCTGGTTGTTGCTGCTTGCACCTCAAAGCCTAACATGTTTTCTCAAAAGACCATATAGTAAATGTTTGCCAACTGCTGATCTGGACTATGGTGATAAGATTTTGCCTAACTGCATTGCTGTAATAGATAAGCAGTAGGTGAAAAATGCCTTTCTGGGTCCCATTCGTGTTGTGGTCAACAGACAGCATGTAGCAAGCAAAGCACCACTGCAGTTTGTGCTGTGAGTGGAGAAGCTTGACCAACTAAGGAGAGTCTTAATCCCAGCTTTTCCCATAAGCTGCTAAATAGCCATCAGTGGGGAAGAGATGTGAGTGGTTCCCAACCTGGACCTGCGTGTTCCCCACAAAGGCTGCCAGAAATGCCGCAGAGATTCTGGAACTCACTCATGCCTACAGGGTGATGGTCAGTTAGGCAAGGGCAGAATAAAACTGGGATAAAAAAGCAAAACAGTCATTCGTCCTAGTATTTTGGCCAGTGAGGACATGGGTGTGAGTTTCACTCAGAAATCTACATGCCAGTGAAAGTGCCTGAAAACAATATTTATTAAATTTCCTGTCTCCATAAAGAAAAATTTACGTCCTCTGAGGGGTGGGGAGTACTTACGCAAATCAGTGCGGGGGGCTCTCTAGCGCCAGGCAGCTGTGGCCATTGAACACTTGGAAGCGCAGTTAGCTTTGCAGCGTGGAAGTGGGGACGTGTCTCTTCTCAATGCTTGCCACACGTCCATGGCTTTGGTGGCAAAGCTGACATCTAGTCATTTTGATCTCATGGCTTTGCCCTCTCCTTAGCCTTAATTTCAGTTCCACGTCTCATTAATAATGATTCCAACTCATTTCTTCACGTGGTCTATTTCTCATTTAATTTTTGGAAGATGAACCTGGCAGAAGAACTTGCTTTTCGCTCTTCCTTTAAGTTGTGACAAGTCTTTCAAACCCGCCTTAATGAAATTCTTCAAAAGCAGCCTTTGCCTGCTGGTGCCAGGCCCTGGGGAGCTGGAGGCAAGTGTGGAGCCAACCTGTTAGAGAGGCGAGTGTGAGCTGGGGTGCCCAGAACTCACACTTCCTGAGTTGGGCAGGTTGCCTAGACACTCCATGGCTCCCCTTTTTTCCCCTAGAAGCAAAATTGTGGAGCTGAACAAGATCCTCTCCGTGCTTCCATCTGTTTTGAAAAGTTTGATCCTGTAAGTGACACTAGGTAAGAGTGTGTATAGGAAAATTGGCTTTATCCCACAAATATAATTGCCTAGAACAACACAGATGGATCATTTTAGAGTTCTAGAGGTGAGAAGTCCAAAAACTAAGGTGTCCGCAGGGCTGGTTGCTTCTGGATGCTCAATGGGAGGATTCATTTCCTGGCTCCTTCCAGCTGCTACAGGCTGGCCCCCTTCCTTGGCGTGTGGCGTCTCATCGCTTTACTTTCCTTCCCTCTGCCTCCCTTGTCACATCATGTTCTCTCAGACTCCGAGCCTCCTGCTTCCTTCTTACAGGGACCCTTGTGGTTACAGTGAGCCCATCACAAGAATCCAAAATAATGTCCCCATTTCAAGGTCCTTAACTTAGTCACACTTGCACAGTCCCTTTGCCAGGAGAGGTAACGTGTTCACAGGTTCTGAGAATTAGGACCTGGACGCCTTGGGGTTGGGCTGGGGCAGGGCATGTAACTGACATGTCACTGAGAAAAACCCAACAGTTCCATGTTGCCTTGAAAATGAAATATTTTCAGGATGTCTTTCTTTAAAAAGTAGAACAAATGAGGACTATAATAAAACAGATCACCATTTCCTTTTTACCCTGATTACCAATGACACATTTAAACTTAATTATAAGAGCCATGTTGAAACGTGAATGTACATATTTCATAACTTTCCTTGGTCTGACTTGGTTTTGTATAATTTAATTTTCCTAGTTTTGCTTTTCTGGAAAAGGACGCTTATGATTTTATTCTTGTAAATGGAAGAATGCAGTTTTCCATCTTTCTGTGCAGGGAAAAACCTGGTTCTTTCCTGTGTGCCTCCTTTACCTGCACAGAGAACACCTCACTTCTGACACTTCTGGTCACCACACCATACCAAGCCATCCTCTGTGACACCAACTGGGTGTTCCGTAACTTAAGTCAGTTCTGACACTATCTTCCTGGAGATAGGGTCAGACCTCACTGGTTAAGTGCTCAGTCCCACAGGACTCCCCCCGATCCACCCCTACACACACTCAGATCCCAGTTGCAAACCAACTTTTTGACTAACTGGCAATAGATTGGAGGTTCCAACAACCCTCTTCCTGGGTTCATTTAATTTGCAAGAGCGACTCCTAGGACTCAGGGAAACACCTACATTTATTAGTTTGTTACAGGGTGTGAAAAAGGATGCAGATGAATATCCAGATGGAAGAGACATGCAGGGTGAGGTATAGGGAAGGGTCACGAAGCTTCCATGCTCTCTCCCAGCCGCCGCTCTCCCGGCATCTCCACGTATTCATCAACCAGGAAGCTCTCCGGACCCTGTCCTTTGAGGTTTTTATGGAGGCTTCATTATATAGGCACGATTGATTAAATCATTGGCCATTGGTGATTGAGCTCAGTCACTAGGCCTTCTCCCCTCCTTGGAGGTTAGGGGATGGGGCTGGAAGTTCCCACCCTCTAATCATATGGTTGGCTCCACTGGCAACCAGCCCCTGGCCTCTGAACAGTCCAAACGTGACGTTATTAATGTAACAAAAGACACCTTTATCACTCTCATCACTTAGGCAATTCTAACTTTTGGGAAGCTCGGTGCCAGAGATGGGTATAAAGACCAAGTATACGTTTCTTATTATAAATCACAATATCACTATTCTATATATAGATTTTTAAAATATTGAGTAGCACCCCTATGTTCTTTTTGGAACCAGTAAGGTATCTGAACCCTCCAGTCAGGCCTTTGTTCTTCCACAGTTTGGCCAGTTTTTTTTTTTTCCCCCTCCAGCTCTGTCCCATAATCACTGACCTCTAAACCCCCTGCAACCAACATAATTATTTAAGGTCTGGAGCTTTTATAAATTTGCTCATACAGGTCCTGATTTTACTTAGGTCTCTTTCCGAGTGGCAGAAACTTATCCAGTTGGTCTCAGGCAAAAGGAGAACAGGGTGGCTCTTGTGAAGGCAGAGCTTGCGCTGTTTATAGCTTGACTGAGCGTCAAACGATAGTGCCAAGGCTCAGTTTTTCTTTGTCTTTGCCCCTGCTTTCCTCTGGATTTTATCTTTATCTTTAGGTTCCATGTGGTGGCAAGATAGCAGAAGTAGCGCAAGCCTCACATCCCTTGGAGTTTCAGTGTTGTGGGATGGAGCAATACTCTCGTCAGATGGGTGTAAGTGGGTTAGCTTTAACTGCGTCTGCTCGGGTAGACTTGAACCCAGCACTAGACCAATTACTGTGACATGGGAGCAAATGCAAGGCACTGACATCGCAGGTCTGGGTCATGGGATCTGTAACTGGAGCTGGAAGGTAGGGCCCCACCTGAATCACAAGACTGAAAATGGGAAGGCCTTTTGCTGAAGGAAAGTCAGGCTCTTACTAGCATTGAAGGCAGCAGATACTGAGCGCCCCCAGGTTAGCAGCTGATGGAGCTGTCCCCCCTAGAAAGTCTTCTGCCCTTTCTGTTACTAGCATCTGCATCTATTCTTTAACATCTAGCTAACGTTTTACTGCTTATCTGAGTTCCCCCCGCAGTACTCCCAGCACAAAGTGATCTCGAATTTACCTGATTATTTGTGGAATCCATCCGTTCATTTATCAGAACATCTAAAGTGTGTTCATCTCTCAGACCCAGTGTGCTGAGCCCAGAGAGGTTGATTCTTTGCTCTGAGGGACTGAGGATGTAGTGGAAGAGACGGGCATCTCCCAGGTAGTTGTAGGTGTGATGGATGTTGCAGAAGGAGAAATGTTGGGAGAGTTTAACAGGAACACGGAGCCTGAGGGTTCTGAGAGGGCCTCCATGATGAGGTGTTACTTACCGTGAACCCCGGAATTACCTAGATGCAGAGGAGGACAGCATAGGATAAGGGGAGTGGAATACTGTAACTGAAGGAAGCAGAGAGGCCCAGAAGCTCTCATGTCCCAGGGGTCTCCAACTCCTGTGTCTAGGATGATGAATAACTGAAAGAAGCTGGCCAGGACTGGGACAGTACATGTTGGCAGGGCTGTGACTCAAAAGACTGTCTCAGGTAGCTTTGTCATCTCAGCTCCATTCCAGGTTGCCAGATCTTCTGACTTTTCAAGAGTTTTCATTTCACCTTGGCCAATTCAAAAATTGTGGCAATGATAAAAAAGAATGAAGTAATGCCATTTGCAGCAGCAACATGGATAGACCGAGTCTCATACTTAAGTGAAGTCAGACAGACAAAGACAAGTGATAGAATATCATCTTACTTTTATGTGGTATCTAAAAAAAAGATACAAATGAGCTTATTTACAAACCAGAAACAGACTCACAGACATAGAAAACAAACTTATGGTGACCAAAGGGGAAAGGGGTGGGGGAGGGAGAATTTAGGAGTTTGGGATTAACAGATACACACTACTATATATAAAGTAGACAAACAATAAGGACCTACTGTACAGCACAGGGAACTATATTTGGTGTCTTGTAATAACCTATAATGGAAAAGAATCTGAGAAAATATATATATATATGTGTGTATAACTGGATCACTGCTGTATACTAAAACTAGTGCAGCGTTGTAAATCAACTATACTTCAATTAAAAAAAAAAAGCCCTAAATCTTTCACTTTTCTATCGATGTTAAAAGTTTTTTTTTTTTTTTTTTTTTTTGGCACTGAATTCAAATTTGAAAAACACTGTGTGGACAAAATTCTGCTGGCTAAAGTGGACCTGTGTCTAGTTTTGCTACCTCTGCTCCACATGAATCTGTTCAGGCCATTAAAACTTGCAATCTCTGGACCCCACTCTCAAGAAGTACTAGCTTGAGATCTTGGGATGAAGCTTTGTTATCCCAGCTTTTCACGCGTGTTCCTCCCATGAGATTCTTACGCCGGGGTTTTCAAGTCCATGCTTTGAGAAACACCATTGAAGGGAATGAAAGAAACTCAGGATGACTAGATGATAGAGCTTGAGAAGGAAAGAGAAGCAGAGTGTGGTCCCATAGGCTTTGTAGGATATGCAAGTAAACTTTGGATTTTATCCTGAGTTTAATAGGAAACCCTTGAAAGTTTTAAGGAGGGAAGCGAGAATGTTGTGCACTTGATGCTGGCTTGTGAAAGTTGATTGTTCCTTTTTCAGAATTCTTGCCAGCAAGTTGTTAAACCGTTGGTAGCTTGAAATCTGCTGTGGTGGGACTGTTTACACCATGGAAATGGGCAGGTGACACAAATCACTCTTCCTGCTCTTGGGATGTTTGTAAATAGTTACCACACACCATTCAGTGTGTTCATCAAATATATGTATATATGTATATGTGTATAAATGTGTGTTACATATATTTAATATATAAAAATTTATATGTACATATTTAGTATATAAATATATTTAATATAGTGTAAATATATATATATAACATACATAATCTCTATGTACCTATATATGTACACACATACGCATGTACTTTGATAGCTCAAGCTGGCTGCATTGTGGAGAGTGGACTGGAGAGGGCAAGAGGGAAGATGATAGTTTAGGTGAGAAATTATGGTGGCAGAGGAAGGAGATGAGTATTGTATAAGTGCTCGCCTCCAAACTTACAGCTTATAACAATAGCATTCATTCAGCGCACAGTTCTTCTGGACTGTCCTCTGGGTTTGTGGTAGGCTGTTGGTTGGACTGGGCTTGCCTGTGTGTCTGTGGTCGCTTAGAAGGTCAGCTACGGGCTGACTGGTCAGGATGGTTCCACTTACTTGTCTGCGGTCGGCTGGCTGCTGGCTGGGTGAGGGGGCGGCCCTGATTCAGGTGTGTAAACCCTGCTTCTCCATGGGAGAAGCTAGCAAGTTGCATTGCCAGGGCGTAGATGGAAGGAGGGGAAGAACCTGTGGCCAGCTGCAGCCCACTGAGGTGGACTTAGGGGATAGCTGGGAGACAGTGTTGCCAGGACTGCTGATGACTGAGCGTGGGAGCTGAGGGAGCGTGCTATTCATGTGCTCCCAGCCAGAATATAAATATGGGACCGAGAGCCTTCTAGGGGGTAAGAAACTATTGTCTTAGACACATACATGTTGTCTAATTAAGTAAAATCATCCTCTTCTCAACTTTGCCGCCTGCCTGAGTTTGGCCAAGTCGCAGCACTAGTTTTGCTGCATGTGGAATATTATTCCATGTTCTTCATTTCCTTACAAATAAACTGCTCAGAACTTTCCTGTTTCATAAAATCCTACCTCAAAAAAAATCTACACACCCTGGTTCTTTTTGCTGTGATACATTTGATAATCATGGATGTTGAGGCCTTCTTCTTTGGCCTGGGTCCTGTGTGTGTGTGTGTGTGTGTGTGTGTGTGTGTGTGTAGGTCAAAATGCTTTACACAACATACAGGGTTGTGATGTCCATTGTTACTCTCAGATCCCTCCAGTGACGGAGTAGAGAGGCTAGTGTGCTCCACGGGGTTGGGGTCTTTGCCACCCAGAGCCGTATGCCCGGTGCTTGCATCATGTCTGACGCACAGTAGTTTTCAAATACCTATTTGTTAAAAAAGAGGATGTATTCTGTATTTCATAGACCCACATCTCTGACTTTCCTGTCTAAACAAGAGATGCAAAATCATATCAGGAAAACAGCTTCCACTCGAAATCCACTTCCTTCGGCTCCAGGCTCTAATTCCTTCTGGAAATTCCACATCTGGAGAAACACTTCTGCCAGAAAAGTGTGTTTCATGATTATTCTTTCTGTTACCTACCTGCTGTTCTTGTCCAAATCATCATAAAAATCTAAGTGTGTTTTTAAGTGCTAGTAAAGCAGTTACAGCACTGTGGATTTAAGTTTTCAAAATGGTGATTTCCCTATTGAAACATAAACATGATTCAAAAGCTCGGGCTTAGTTTACACTTTGTAACTCTTGGTGGACTGTGTATTTTCATCTCTATCTGTACTTGGTTCTGTAGTAGCTGTGCTTTGGTTTTTCTCTGTCTTTTTAACTTTTTTTTAAACTTTTTTTTATTGAGTTATAGTCATTTTACAGTGTTGGGTCAATTTCCAGTGTAGAGCACAATTTTTCAGTCATACATGAACATACATATAGTCATTGTCACATTCTTTTTTGCTGTGAGCTACCACAAGGTCTTGTATATATTTCCCTGTGCTATACAGTATAATCTTGTTTATGTGTTCTACATGTGCCTGTCAGTATCTACAAATTTTGAACTCCCAGTCTGTCCCTTCCCACCCCCCTCCCCCTTGGCAACCACAAGTTTGTATTCTATGTCTGTGAGTTCTCTTTGTCTTAATCATGGAGCCAGTTCCTATTACTCTTTGCCTTAGTGGTGTTAAGTATATGATTATTAAAGATGATAAAAAGAATCAGATCCATTGGGCCACGTTCAGTAATGGGATTGCAGCCTGCTTTCTGAGGTGTGGAGTGTGTTTACACCCCCACCCCCTGATTCCAGGTGATTAGCAAAAGCATCACCTTGGCTCTCAGTTAACCCTGGTAACTGTAGGTAGACCTAAGCTGTTCACTGAGATCAAGACATCTCAGTGAAGTTGGAAAGAAAGGTGGACTTTTGAAAGAAATGTACAGGAAGGGGAGGGAGGCATGGAAAGTGGGAAGAAGCGATATGGAAGTGGAAGGAGGTGGGAGAGCAGACCAATGATCAATTGAGGGGAAGAAGAAAAAGTCACGTGAAGGTCAGACTGGACCCTGTTATTTTTATTTAATGAGAATGTGCGTCTTTAAAGTTACCTGGGGTTACTTTGCAATAATGTAGCTGACACTTAACATGAGTCAAATACAACCATCTTTATTTACCCTATAGCTTTTCAAAGTACAAGGGAAGAAAGGAAAACAGCCAGGGTAGAAAATACACCCCCCTCCCCGGTGTTAGTGATTAGTGCTCCAGGAGGGGGTAAGTAGAGGGGGGGAAATGATACAAATTAACTGGTGCTGTCTCTCCAAGGCTAGTATTCATGGACAGTGACTCCTTATATCATGAAATCTATGTTCTCATCAGTGGCAAAATAAATCATCATATGCCCACCAAGGTTTGGTAAAAGATCCTAGAATTTTCAAGACTGCCTTTTATTCCCAAGAGAGGTGTTTAAAAAAAAAAAGGGGGGGGGGTGTTTGCACAAGTCAGGATCCTAGCAGCTCCTCGGGGGAATAAAAGGTGTTTATGTCCCATTGATTCTGACACCTGCCCACTTTTAAATGAATCATCAGAGACAGAGTGTAAGTGGAGCAGCTTCGTAATTCCAGTGTCTTCAGTTTTTTTTTTTTTCATTACGCCGTTAAACACAGTAAGGCTACATCTTGAGTTATTATACAGATCAGCAGGTAAAGAGATGGCATTTTCTGAATTTCACTTTATCTGATTTGGAATCCCTCTTTATGTGCCTACATTTGATTCATTGTTACAGAGTGAATTAAACTTGCATACGAGATGCAGTTTTTAAAATCCATAACTCAAGCACAGTAATAAAAATGCAAGCTCCCTTTAAGGGAAAAAAATAAAACAAAACAACAAACCTGGCTCAAAGCCTCCCTGGTTCCTTTTGCGAGGGATTGTAATTGTTACTCTGTGAAGTTCTGCTAACTGTTACAGGAGAGCACTGGTTCATGCTAAATGTTTTTAATGTTCTCTTGCTCAAATGTAAGCTCAAAATTAAAATGCCATTTTTGCCATTTAGCGTTATGACTCATCACTGCTTAAGTGGCAGTTGGATTTCTGAGTTGGGCTGCCTAGCTCTGAACCACCAAACTGGGCTGCCTGTCTGAAACAGTTTGCTGCAAAACCAAACCCTGAAACAAATTACAAGCAAGCAATTAAAACAGAAGGCGCTTTTCAGTAGAGCAGCATCTGCGTGCAGTTATTGGCCCTGTAGTCTCTCTTTTTAAGAATTTAATTTTTTAAATTGAAGTATAGTTGATTTACAATGTTGTGTTAGTGGCCCTGTATTTTCTTAATTATGCAATCTGTTCAGTGGAATTTAAAAACAATAGTCCAGTCTCCTTTCTTATTTAGTAAACTTTGGGGTCATGCCCGTGGAGCGGCTTATTTTTCTGAATTGAATCAGACGATCTAATTCGAAGATCTGTCTCCCAGGGTGGAATTTGGGTAAGTCAGCTTCTACTTCCCTGAAATGAGAGAGTGACTAACTCCTCGTATTTGCCTGCCACAGTTGAGATGCTTTGCGAAGTCAAGAATAATAAAAGCAGAAATATAGGAAAAATATAATCCCACTATTAAGAGACAATATAACCCTTTGATCCACAGAAGCAGTAGCTCAGCTGCACAGGGATAATAAAGAGAATGAGGAGGCTTTTTACCTGCATGTAGATGGCCATCAATTTAATAGAAATATGAGAGTATCAAACTCATTTCAT
This sequence comes from Camelus dromedarius, assembly GCF_036321535.1. NCBI lineage: Eukaryota > Metazoa > Chordata > Mammalia > Artiodactyla > Camelidae > Camelus > Camelus dromedarius. The sequence continues at coordinate 18,668,157 of NC_087452.1, forward strand.
TTTAGTGTTTGAGATTCTGCTTGAATTTAAGATGAAAAGTCTGAGTTTCATTAGGAATGGAAGCAAAGTTATATCTATCTTCTGAACACATTTAGTTTGTAATAAGTGGCATTTCTTTTAATCTAGTTAATTTGAAAACATTTTAGATGAAAATTATTGCTGCATGAAGAACAATGATTATAAAATGACACAGGCAACTTTAGAGCAATTTAGGAACCTGGAAGATTTTCATCAACCAAAATCAGGGCAAGAGATAGCATAAATCAATCTGATTTTTTTTTTCATGAAACTTTGAAAGCTTTGAAGGGATTATCTTTGGGGTATGAGTGCATCATATTTTGAATTTTAAATAGACAATGTTATCTCAGTGTTAGAAAAAGCCCTTCATTCTATTGTCTGTTGTAGAGGTTTGCAAACTTTGTCGCATGCTAGGAGCATCAGGGAAACTTTTAAAATTCCTGATGCCCGCCCCATATCCCAGACCATGAGATCAGGATTATGTGCCATCGAACTTGAAATTTTAATTGTTTCTTCCAAAAATTTTCCTTGACTTATTAGGGAAGAAAATGATTGTCAATAGGTGAGTCCACATATGTAATTGTAGCGAATGTTCTCAACCAGAAAATAGAAATAGGATTATACTTGATATTTTTCCCTCCACTTATGAAGATAAGGGTTTTTTTTTTTTTTGGTCCATCAATCTCTATCCTTGATAAGCACTATTTAATGATGTGGTATCCAGCATTTCATTTTATGATTAAGTGAATTATCTTGCAAGGATGGATGCTGAAAGTGTCTTAAGAACAATTAAGATGGCTTAATACTTAAGAAACTCTAGACAACTAATGAAATTCATTGGTAGGTTGTTGAATTTTGAAAGTACTTTGACTTTTCTGCTAGTCTCAGGATTTTGTTAGGATGTGAATCTCTGCCTTAGGCTTCAGGGGTGTGATTGACAGGAGAGATTATAAGCTGGTGGCTTGTAGGATGTGTTTGGCCCAAGTATGTGCTGCACAGTGTTTCAGTGTGGGAATATCATGTCAAAATCCTAATTCCTAGTTTTGAACAAAGTGTTAGCATATCTTGCTAGATTAAGCAGATTTGACAGATATATACAGAACATTCTATCCCAGATCAACAGAATACGTATTCTTTTCAAGTGCACATGGAACCTTCTCCAGGTTAGCTCAAATGTTAGGTCACCAAAGTCGGAATAAATTGAAATTTGAAATCGTATCAAACCACAGTGGTATAAACTAGAAATTGGTTTCAAGAAGAAAACTGGAAAATTCAAACGTATGTAGAGACTAAACAACTTGCTACTGAATGGCTCAAAGAAGAAATCAAAAGAGTAATAAAAAAATACCTCGAGACAAGTGAAAATGGAAATGCAACATACCAAACTTATGGGATGCAGCAAAAGCAGTTCTAAGAGGGAGATCATAGCAATAAATGCCTACATCAGAAAACAAGGAAAATCTCAAATAAACAACAGGAACTAGACAAAGAAGAACAAATGAATGCCAAAGTTAGTTGAAGAAAGGAAATAACAGAGATCAGAGTGGAAATAAATAGAGTAAAAAGACAATAGAGAAGGTCCATGAAACTAAGTGCTGGGTCTTTGAAAAGATAAACCAAAGGAACACAAGAGACTTCTACAAAAAATTACGCCTAGACAAGAGATGCTCCCATTTGTTTCTGCAACTGGTTAGGTTATATAGCTGCTTCTCTCATTTACTTTATAGCCTTTGAAGCTTAAGATTGCTGCTTCACATGAAGCAGGGTATAGTTTTTTTCTTGGTTGTCTGGTTCTTCTGATGGAAACAGAGCCATATCTTTTCTTCTCTCTCACCCCTTTCAAATGATGGTATGTTCCAAAGAGAAATACCATTCTTTGCTGTATTAATTACCCAAGGCTGCCATAACAAAGTACCACAAACTAGGTGACTTTAAACAACAGAAATTTATTCTATCATTTCTGGAGGCTAAATGCCTGAGATTGAGGTGTTGACAGGGCTGTGCTCTCCTTAAAAGCTCTAGGGGAGGGTCTTCCTTGCTCTACTTTCTGGGTAGTCCCAGAAAGGTTGTCCTTGGCTGGATGCTGCAGCATTTCCATCTCTGCCTCCATCATCACATTCTGTGTGTCTCTTCCTTCACATGACGTATTCTTCCTCTTATTTAACAGGACATCAGTCATGTTAGATTAGACCTAATCTTAGCTTGATTATATTGGCAAAAACCTTATTTGCAAGCAGGGTCACATTTATAGCTGCTGGGGGTTAGGACTTCAGCAGATCATTTTGGGGACATAATTCAACACACGTCACTTGGATTGAGCAGAGAGCAGGACCAGCATGACCAGTGGCTCCTGGAACATAGGTAGTCAGGTGGTTAGAGTCAAGCCCTTTTGTGGACCATGTGGCTTGATATCAATTCATAGGAAGGAGATGACTTCAGCCCAGTGAACTTGTTTTAGTTCTTTACTGTGTTCCTTCCTGTTTCAATCACACATCTCTGTAAGAGCCTCCATTTATACTTATCTGCTGTATCCTCCCAGTAAGCCACTGCACATATTTGAGGGTTACCATAAATATTTCAAAAGGAAATCAGTATGCTGTTAGGGAGTGGGCATGGATGCCAGAGAGCCCAAAATACCACAGTAGGATTCCTGAGTCTTGCTTCCTTCCTTCCTTAGTGCTGAGGTGGTACAAAAGGCAGGAAATCCTTTTTGAGTTTTCACTGATTCTGCTTCATCCTCTCCCATTTTGCCCTAAGTTTCCAAATCCAGTGGTTCAGTCAGTTTACTTTATTACTATGCCATTGTGACAGTTTGTTTCCTGGTTGTGATGCCTGTCCACTTAAGTCTAATTTGAGATCATTTGCAGAATTAATTCAGGGGATTTCCATCTCTATAAAATGTGACACTGACTTTCCAACTGAGGATTTACTGTGTAATACAAGTCACCTGAGTATACTCAGCATTGTCCTTTTCTTCAACAGGTAAAGGGTTCTTCTTTTGATAAATTATGAGTAGTTTCATTTAAAGCAATCTGATAACCTTTGTCTTTTAATTAGTGTGTTTAGACCATTTACATTTAATGTAATTATTGCTATATTTGGACTTAGGCCTACCATTTTTTTCTTTGTTTTCTGTTTGTCACTTTTTTTTGTTTGTTTGTTTCTTTGTTTCCCCTCTCTTGCCCTCTTTTGGGTCATTGGAATAGTTCTTAATATTCCATTTTAATTTGTCTATTGGTTTTTTGGCTGTACCTCAGTGTTTTTTTAGGAGTTGCTCTGTGGCTTAAAAGGTGCATACTAATCTTTCATAGTCAGTTTAGAGTTAATATTTTGAGCAAAATGTAGAAGACTTAAAAGCATATGGGTCCATTTATCCTCCTCTCCTGCCTTTATGTACTATATTCCATCTACATACATTGAAAACCCTAGCAGATAATGTTACAATTTTTGATTTCAACAGTCATCCATATTTTTAAAAGTGGAAGAGGAGAAAAATAGACTATATTTACCCAGATATTTACCATTTACCTGTTGCTCTTCCTTCTTTGATTGGGTTCCAAATTTCCTTCTAAGATTTTCCTTCATTTTGAAGAATGCCCTTTAGCTTTTCTTCAGGGCAGATCTATTGCTGATGAATTGTACTCTCCTTTTAGAGGTATGAGGTCACTGTGGTTTCACTGAAGTGTGTGAATGTGTTGAGTGTGTGCTTTTGTTTCCTGATGAGAAACAAAGTTAATTTATCCAATGTTGTTTTTTTTTCCCAGTGCTCTTGTGTGCCCAGCACTGATGATATTCATCAGATAATTGATGATAGAGCAGTGAACATAACAGAAAAAAATCTTTCCTCTCTTGAGGTTTGCATCATGTCTAGAAGGAGACAGACAACAGATAAGCAAATAAAGCAAGTGAATCGGATGTCATGAGTTCTATGGGGGGGAAATAAAGCAAGAGTCAGAGACGGACTTTTAAATCTGGTGGTCAAAGATGACCTTGCTGAGAAGGGAATGTGGGAATAAAGATTTGAGTTAGGTGAAGGAACTGGATAATACCTGGGGAAAGGATGTTCCAGGTAAAGGAACAGTAAGTGCAGATGTCCTGAGGCAGAGGGTGACTGGAATGTGCGAGGAGCAGCCAGGAGGCCAGCGTGGCCCATGTAGTGAGAGGGAAGCAATGGTGAGGCATGCAGAAATACGGCCGGGTAGGGGAAGCTGGGGCTATAAAGCTGCTGCTGTGAAAAAGAGGTAGGAAAGACTGACCATCTGTTACACCACAGCCTGAGATTTACGTAAGGACAGCTGTATTTCATTGTTAATATTTCACTCTTCTGGAGCTGTTACCAGGGGTCAACAAACTCAAATACCTAAGACTAGGCTTGTCTTTTATGCAAGTGTAGGTCTAATGTTGGGGAATCTTCCGATTTTGCCAGACAAGCTGGACACAGACCGTGAAGTTACTTGTCTTGAGTTTTGAATGTTGACAATTTAAAATATTAGAATGTTTTTGGAGCTCTAAGCCAGACACACCATCGGTGGGTCAGAACTGGGCTACAAGTCGCCGTTGTATGTGTGCTGGCCTGGAAGCTTTCTCATACAGCAGGCATCCATCTCTCTTTAAGGGAAACAACAGTTAGTGCACAGGCTGTTTTAAATCTAATTTGTACTCCTCTGCCCTCTTTTGTTTAATTTAATGTTGTAGTTGAGGATTATGTGCCACAGTGAATAACTTAGTGAAAAATGTTTTCTTGGACAGGTGTGGCAGCTTGTAGTGTAGTTTGGATGTGACCTGGTGGGGTGGGTCACAGGGCTTCAGTTTGTAAATATCTCAAGGATAAGTCCCGTGATGCCTCTGGGCGTCCACTCCGCCCTTCCTTCCTCCTCACGTGGCAGCCTTTGGACATTCATCTGGTTTTATTGCCCAAGATGTTTATTAAACTTAGCACAGCTTTCTCCGCAGCCTGGTGATACAATCGTGATTGTTATCTTCTCCTCATCTTTCCTCTCTCCCCCTTTTATGAGATGAAAACCTCTGGTCAAAATATGTGACAGGGATGGCATGCATTTTTTTTTTTTTTTCTTCTCAGCCTAATGGATGAACAGCTGGCAGTTAATGAGCTTTTAATAGTGAGTGTAGGGGGTTAGTTTTTTGCAATTTCGGTCCCCGTCGAATACTCTGAGGTCTCATTGTTTTTCTGTTTCTCCTTAACATTAGCTTTATTGACACCTGCAAACACCTCTTTAAAATTCACTCAGCATGAAGGGAACGTAGTTCTCTTTGGATCACCTTGGCCTCAACTGACTTTCCTTTAATTATAAGGCCCCTGTGGAACTCCCCATAAGGTTTTTAATCTTCATTTTAAAGGACCTCAAAAATGTTATATAGGATTAAGTTTTTATATAGCAGAGAGTTTTTTAAAAAAGATTACATGAGCGTTTGTATATATATTTTTTGGCCCTTTTGATTTTTTTCTACGCTGGCCTTAAAGGCAAACAAGACAAAAGGCTTTTTCCATGAGTATATTTTATAGCAGTGTTCTTAGCCGTTTTTTTCTCATTTATCTTTCCACCTAAATTAAATTATCCTCATGTCTATCTGTTGTAAATCCTGGGTCATAAAATGATTTCCTATAGCTAAAAAAATTATGATTAGCAATAACATCTAATTTTTATGCAGTTTATGCACCACTATATAAAACCTCCAAATCACTTTCCGTATATCTGCATTTTCTCATTTAGTATTCACAATTATCTTCTGAGGTGAGCTGGACAAGTATTATTACCATTATACAAAGTAGGAAACCAAGGGACAGTCCATTATTAGTCAAGGTTAAATGGTTATAAGAGCTAAGACATGTCAATGGTAAAATTCAAAACAGTACAAAGGATATCCAAAAGTTTCCCTACCTGGAGGTAACCATAGTTAACCATTTTCTTGTGTTTCTTCCAGTAGTTTTCTATGCATGTTCAAACTTGTCTTTTTTTTTTTTTTTTAACACAGGAAGATAATATTCTCCATAGTGTCTGCAAGTTGCTTTATTTACTAACTTGTGTAGGTGGAAATTGAACTTATATGATAGCAGGTCCTGCAGCTCTCTCTCCTACCTTGTGGGACTTGGCATAGTTTGTTTAACCAGTCCCCTATTGATGGATGTTTAGCTTGTTTCCAGTTTTTTGCAACTATGAAAGAGGACTGCTCTGAAGAGCCTCGTACATGACCTTGGCATGTACATGACAAATATGCCTGATCCTAGATAAATAGGCAAATTCCTAGGAGTAGAATTGCTGAGTTATCAGGTAGATGCATTAAAAATTTTAATGCAAATTTCTAAAGGTGTTCTAATACTTCGTTACAGTATTTACACAGTATAACAATTTACACAAAATATTATGCCTTTCCCTACGACCAATCTAATACCTTAAGTCATAAAGCTTTTTTTATTGCCAATCTGAGTTATTTTAATTTGCATTTCTTTAATTAATGACATTGAACATCTTTTCATATGGTTATAAGCAGTTTGTATTTCATTTCCAGTTCTCTGTTCTTCATGTTGCTGTGGATTCTCAATAATCTTACTGATTTTAAAAACTCTATGTATTGAAGAACATGTCTCTGTCTTGTCACACGTATTTCCCCCAATTTATCATGTATGTTTTCACCTTTTTTCATTTAAAAAACCAATTTTTATTGCAAGAGTAAACATGGTCATTATAAGATGGAAGTTGGGAAAATCTGAAAAGCAAAAAGAAGAAAATGAAAGTCCCCATAATTCTGTTATTTCGTGACAACCACTTTTGTTATTTTGTTGTAAGTTCTTTTCTTCTATTTCTGGTATGCGTGAGCGTGTGTGATAATTGTTTCTCAAAGCTTATTTTATCTTGCAATTTCTAGAGCCACCTTGGAGTGTTAAAAAGAACTAGACAAGGAACTCTGCAGCGGATCCACCAACATGTTTTGTATCACCTCCCTCTTTCCATTTTCTTTAAGAAGGAAACTCCTCAGTGCTTACAAGTGTCCTTTTCTTGCTTTTCTAAGGTTACTCCTGGGAGGGGTTAAATGGGCCTTGCCCTGTTTGGTCTTTGCTCACGTCACTGAAGTTCCCAAGCTGGGTGGAGCTCCTTTGTATTTGTCTCTCTGATTCTGAATCTGTCTGCCTTTGTTTTGGTTTGTTACTGAGGATGTAATTATTGTACCTGAGGGTCAGTCTCTGCCTCTCAACCTGTAGTTACATAGTCAGCTTTATTAAGGCATAATTTATACGTACACAGATTACACAGTTACCCTTTTGAACATACAGTTTGATGAGTTTTGATACATATATACAGGAGGTAAAATCATCATAATTAAGATACAGAAAATTTCCATCAACCTCAAAAGTTTCCCTGAGCACTCAGGCAATCTACCATTTCCCCCAACACTCAGCTCTGATTTCTGTCCTTGTAATTTTGCTATTTCTAGATTAACATACAGACAGAATCATACAGTATGTAGACTTCTGAGTGTGGCTCCTTTCACTCATGTAATAATGCATTTAAGATTCATCCATGTTGTGATGTGTGTCATTAATTAATTCATTTTTATTGTTCAGTAATCGTATTCCATTGTATGGGTGTACCACAACTTGCTTGTCTGTTCACCAGGTGATGGGCATTCGGGATCTTGACATTTTTTGACTATTAGGGAAAAAAGCTGCTGTAGCCATTCATATATAAGTCTTTGTATAGAAGTATGTTTGCATTTCTCTTGGGGAAATACCTGGGACATGGATTCCTGGGTTGTATGGTATTTGTATTGTTAACTTTGAAATAAGTTATGCTGCATTCCCACCAATGATGAATGAGAATCCTGGTTGGTCCTCATTCTCGCCAGCAGTTGTTTTTGCACTTATAATTTTAGCCATTCTAGCAGATACCTAGTGGTATCTTACCGTAGTTTTAAATTGCATTCCTCTGATAACCGTGGGTGTTGTGCACACCTCCATATGTTTATTGTCCACTCAGAAATGTTCTTTGTTGAAGTGTCTGTTCAAATATTGTCCCTATTTTTCCATGATAAAAATCTTACTGAGTTGTAAGAATTCTTCACATATTCTAGATAAGAGCCATTTATTACAGTTTTCAAGTTATTTTCCCCAGTGTGTCCTATAATTTAATGTTTAAATGTCTTTTGATGAGGAAAAGTTATTAATTATTATGAAGTCCATTTTATCTATTTTTTTGTTTTCTGGCTTATACTTTTGGTGTTGTATACGTATTGAATAAGCCATTGCTAAATCCAAGGTCACAATCCAACCCTTGTGTTTTCTTATAAAAGTTTTACAGTTTTGGCTCTTATAAATTTGCTTAATTTTAAATGCACATTTACATCTATGTTTATGAGAGATACTGGTCCATAATTTTCTTTGACTGTAATGTTTTTATTTGGTTTTGGTATTGGGTTAATGCTGGCCACAAAAAATGAGGAAGTAAGTGTTCCCTCCTCTTCTGTTTCCTGGAAGGGTTTACGTAGAATGGGTATTAATTCTTCCTTAGTTGTTTCTATAAATTGAGCAGTAAAGTAATCTAGCATCTGGCTTTCTTTCTGGGAAGGTTTTAAAATAAAAATTGAATCTCGTAATTAGGAATAAGGATACTCAGGTTGTCTGTATCTTTTTGAATGAGCTTTGGTAAGTTTGTGTTTTTCAGAGAATTTTTCTAATAAGTTATCAAATTTATTGGCATAAAGTTGTTCATAATATTTGCTTACCCTTTTTTTTTTTTTTTTTGCTTCTGGCAACTTCTCTTTTTTTTTGATGGTTCCATGTTATTTTATTTTATTTTTTAAACATTTTTTATTGATTTATAATCATTTTACAATGTTGTGTCAAATTCCAGTGAAGAGCACAATTTTTCAGTTATACATAAACATACATATATATTTATTGTCACATTTTTTTCTCTGTGAGCTACCATAAGATCTTGTATGTATTTCCCTGTGCTATACAGTATAATCTTGTTTATCTATTCTACAATTTTGAAATCCCAGTCTATCTCTTTCCTCCCCCCACCCCCTTGGCAACCTTTTTGACATGTTGTATTTTCATTTTCGTTCAATTCAAAGTTTTTGAATTACTCTTGTGATTTCTTATTTGACCAATTTAAAAAACTGTAGTTTAATTTCAATAGCTGGGATTTTTCCAAATATTTTTCTGTTACTTATTTCTAGTTTAATTCTTTTGCACTTAGAGAACATACTTTGCATGTTTTCTGTCCTTTTAAATTTTTAGAGATTTCTTGTTATGGCCTAGAATATAATTTATCTTGGAGAATATGCCATGTGTACTAAAAATATGTGTATTCTGATGTTGCTAGAGTTGCTTCATAAATGTCAGGTAGTTGCTAATTATTTGTTTACTGATTTATTCATTACGAAGAGTAGAGTTTTGAAGCTTCTACTTTTAATTGTGAATTTTTCTATTTCTTCTCTTAGTTGCATGAGTGTTTGCTTTGTATATTTTGAAACCTTGGTATTGGGTGCGTACATATTTAGGATTATTATGTCCTCTTGACATATACTGACTGTTTTAGGATCATGAAGTTCCAATTTTTACTTCTAGTAATACTCCTTTCTCTGAAATTTACATATGTAATAATATGGCTACTCCTACTTTCCTTTCATTAGTGTTTGCATATTTTTGCATCCTTTGGTATGTCTGGTATATTTGGTTGGTATATTTTTTCCATCCTTTTCTTTTAAAGCAAACTATATCTTTATATTTAAAGTAGACAGCATATAGCTGGGTTTTGTTATTTATACATTCTATCAATCTCTTCCTTTTAATTGTGTATTTAATGATTTATGTTTAACATTCTTATATACATGGTTGGGTTTTTTTTTTTTTTTAATTGAAATATAGTCAGTTACAGTGTGTCAATTTCTGGTGCACAGCACCATGTCGCAGTCATGCATATACATACATATATTTTCATATTCTTTTTCATTAAAAGTTACTATAAGATACTGAGTGTAGTTCCCTGTGCTATACAGAAGAAATTTGTTTTTTATCTATTTTTATATATAGTGGCTAACATTAAAAAGAAAAAAGAGGACACTAATGAACTCACCTACAAAACAGAAACAGATGCACAGACATGGTTGGGTTTAAATCCATTACATTACTAATTGCTTTCTACTTCTTTCATATTTCTTTACTATCTTTTTTCTCTTTTCCTGCCTTTTTTGAATTGAGTGTTTTTCCTGATTGTATATTTTTCCACCATTATTGTTAATTATTTATACTTTTTTTTAAACACAATTTTTTAGTGATTATTCTTGACCTGGCCTGCACTGTCCAAAATGGTAGGCACTACCCATGTATGACCAGTTTTTAAAGTTAAATATAATCAAAATTTCATATTGTTAGGTGAACTGACCACATTTCAAGTGTGCAGTATTCACATGTGGCTAGTGGCTATTGTATTGGATAGGGCAGATATGGAACATTTCCATCATCAACGATTGTCTTGGATGGTAATGGTCTGGAGTTTAACATACATAACTTTAACTTCTTACAGTCTAACTTCACGTAAGATACCACTGCATGTACAGTGTAAGAACCTTACAGTAGAGTGATTTCATTTCATCCATCCGTTATGATTTAAACCCTTTAATACATGACCATTTTTGCTTTAGATGATCAGTTATAGTTTTTAGAGATTAAAAGTAAGAAAAATATCCTTCATATTTACTTACATTACTACCATTTCCAACATACTTTATTTATCTGTATGGTTCCAAATTTCTATCTGGGGTTAAATTCCTTCTCCCTGAAGAAATTCCTTTATTAGTCTGTTTTGTTGATCTGCTGGCACTAACTTCTCTTGGCTTTTGTTTGTCTAAGGAAGTTTTTATTCTGCCTTCTCTTTTAATTATCATTCAGGTCAGAGTATCTTCCAATTTCTTTCATGATTTTTCCTTGACCCAATGATTATTTAGAACTGTGCTGCTTAATATCCAGTTTTCCTGGTTATCTTAGTATTACTGGTTTTCCATTTTAATTATGTCGTGTTCATTTATCATACTTTTATGATTTTAATAGTTCTAAATTAAGAGTCTTATTTTATGGTGCACAATATGGTCTCTTCTGATAAACTTACCATATGTGTCCAAAATAATGTATTTCCTGTTGTTGAAAAGAGCGTTCTTTAAATATTAAGTCAAGTTGGTTGATGGTGCTGTTCTGATTTTCTGTGTCTTTGTTGATTTCTTCTTGTTGCTTTAATAGTTGTTGAGAGAAGGAGGTGAAACTTTCCACTATGAATGCAGAATTATCTATTTTTCCTTTTATTCCATAATTTTGCTTCATGTATTTTTTTAAGCTGTATTGTATACTATACACTTGAATGATTTCTATATCTTCTGTTAAATTTACCTTTTTATTATAATAAAATATCCCTCTTTATTCATGGTAATGCATGTTGTTTAGAAATATAGTCTATCTACTATTAATAGAGTGATTTCAGTCTTTATATTCTTACTTTTTGCATGGGGTATCTTTTTTAAAATTCAGTTACTTTCTACCTGTTTCTTGGCATGTGTCTCTTGTAGATAGTGTATATTTGGGGTTTGTTTTTGTTTTGCTCATTCTGACAATCTCTGCTTCTTAACTGAATTCTATAATGGATTATAGATTGATTTATGTTTGGGTTTGAGTCTGTCAGTTTGATTTTTTTGGTTTTTTGCTCGGGACTTCTCTTTCTCTGTCCCTCCCTTTCCTCCTTCCTGCCATTTCTGAATGATTTTTTAAGAATTCTATTTTAATTTTCCTGTTGTGTTTTGCCTTCAATTTGGAACATGAAATTCCGGGTTGACACTTTTCCTCTTGGTGCTTTAAAGACGATGCTCTATTGTCTGGGTCCTTTTTTCTTCATTTCTTGTGTGAATCTCTGTTTTGTTTAACTGAATGTGAGACAGTGTGTGTAGAGCAGGAGACTGAGATAAACGCTACTTATGACTGGAAATAGGCCCTCCCCTTCTTTGCTTAGGCCAGAGGTCAGCTCCGTCTCGTCTGTAAGTTGAGCCAGATTGGTTCTTTGTTGTTGGTCTCATTACCCTCAGTGCCTCTTAGGCTTCCCGTCCCTTCAGCAGTGGATTCATGCCCCCTTGTGCATAGTGTGGGGCCTGTGTTACCAGAGCATCTTTTTTCCATTGTCCCTGCTTCACCGCAGCAGGTCCCATACACCATGACATGAGGGGACCTCCCTCCCTGCCCTTGTCCCCTCTCCACTGGTAGACTGATGTTGTCATTATTTATGGTACATCTTGGGGGGAGCAGAGTTTCTGGTCTCTTCTACTCCAGCATCAGTCGTAGGCCGGCCCTGTGTGCCTGAGCTTCAAGGGTGGGGCTTTCTCAAATCTCTTGCTCCTTAGTGGTGGCTGAACTTTCATTTCTGGAGGGGAAAGTGATGTGGGAGGGGGCAGTTGCTTGCTTTCTCCTCAACTTGCTCTGACTTACGCATAGTATGTGAGAAGATTCTAACCCAGTGAGTCACGAGTGTTCCCCAGTGACAGCTGACCACCAGTCTCACACCTGTACCGCCTGGGGAGTTTCTCTCTGTCCCAGCCTTTGTCCTGAGCACCCAGTGCAGGACCTTGAAAGAGACTGTAACTTTCCCTTGTGCATGGGGCTCCCTGCTTACACTTGGCCTTTAAGAAATGGTTACAGTTTCAGCTGTTTTCTCAGTATCTGTTTTGATGGCAGCCACCTTTTTCTCCCCTCTTGACAGAAGGCAAACAATTCACGTCTTCAGAGGCATGTGCCATCCTTTGTAATTCAGTTCACCCAAGTGCTTTGTGACTCTCTGGTAGGATCAGAAAAAGTATGCTTCTGTAGGTTGGCTTTTTGTTTGTTATGGTGGGAGTGGCTTGCTTTTGCCATTTTCACAAGCGGAGCCCCCTCCTGGGTTTCACTCTGTTTTTTGGGGGGGGGTTTGCCACATAATTTCCTTTTTACACAGTCAAATATATGATTTTTCTCCCTTAGGCCTCTGAGTTTGTGTTTTGAATAGAAAGAATATCCTTACTACAAAATTAAAACAAACAAACAGACCTCTCCTGTTTTCTCATAGTGCATTTATGTTTTACTGTTTTCTGTTCAAAGTTTTCACCCACCTGGAGTGTATATTGGTGTTTATAGCATTATATATATTAATTTGATTGATTTGTTTCCAAGTGGCTATCTGGTTGAGCTTACACCACTTGTTGATGAATTCATCTTTGATCTGCTGCTTCTCATGTATGTGCTATTAGGGAGTAGATGGTAGGATTCGCGTTGTGTGCTTAACCTTTACTGATACTCCGTTTAATCACATTGTCTTTACTTCTCATGTTGTTGCTTGAGAGTACAGAGGATGGAGTTACAAAATTAAAAAAAAAAATCTGTGTTCCTCTCTCTTAAATTTGGCTTGCCCATATCTCATTTGGTTCCTTTTTCCCAGCTTGCCTTTGCACCTGAATTTCCAAGCATTTGGCTGACTTTTTGGAAGGGTAACAACTCTTTCATTTTACAGAATATTCAGTTAGGTCACATAATTCCAGTTACACTACACATGGTGTAAATGTGTTTGGTAATACGCACTTAATTTTGATGAGTGTGCAGCTCAGTTCTTGCTCTCCCCATGTGCGAGCATTCTGTGTGCCCTGGCAAGCCATCAGGATATTCTAGGAAGTCATTGAGTAGTGTCATGACCTTCACACTTAGAACATCTTGGAACTTTTCTGCATATTTTAGGTTGGCAACTAAAGTTCCTCCTCATTAGTAAAATTTTATTGGCATTTTGTTGCTTAATGACATGAGCGTTGGACAACACCAAATTGCAAACTCTCCTTTTGTTGGGTGTTAATCCAGAGAGGTTTATTCCTAATACTGTAGTGAGAAATGGGTTGCCCAAAACTTATACTTTCTTTGTTAGGAGAAGATGACGTGTGTCTGGAGAGCCTTTATCATAGGCACATCCTGTACTTTTAGGCTAAAAAATATTTGGAGAATAGTCTAGAAATTGACTCCCGTAAAGCTGTATATGGGTATACCCCAGGGAAAGTCTTTGTGTATGTCTAAGGGTTCACATACCCTCATTTGAAAACTGCTATTTCAGAACATTGGTTAAGAGAGCATCTGCTTTTTTAACTTCCATTGTTATAATTGCTTTTATTTTCTTTTATCATCATAATCATCCCTTGCCTGTTCCAAAACTTGTCATCCCCGGTCTCATTCCTCAGAGATAATCATTGTTACCAGCAGTAGTTTATTGCACACTAGATTTTTTCTGGTAATTTCAAAACATGTTAGCAGCTTTTCCTGACTGGTCACAAACTTTTCTACCCTTACAGCATTTAAAATGTTTACCCCCCACAAGTTAACCCTACATTTTATCCCTATCAGGGCATCATTCCTAAAGCCATCATCTTTTTAGGAGGGAGGCATTTTTGACAAAGTGTTTTTACCTAAAGTTTCATTAAAAACAAATGAAATAAAAGAAAGATCCCAAATGAAGTAACAAATTAAAATCCAGGATATAAAAGGTTTGGCGTCTGAATGTGATTAACTTTGGATTTTTAAAAACTGAGTTGGAATCCATGACTCTAACCTAGAGGACAGGCACACAGTCTCACGCAGGGAAATCCTCCCAGGATTTTCATGATGCAAAGATACTAATGGTTCAGGTTTGTAGGCCACTGATGAAGCTTTTTTCTTCTAGATGTAGCAGTTTTCTTCTAGTATTAGGGTAAGCCATGTGTGAAGAAGAGACTTAAAAGGATTATCTTCTTAATTCAAGAATTTATTTCCTACTACAGGGAACCAATCATGCAGAAGGGAGCTGGGTTCCCTGCCCTGATCAAGCTTATAGTCTAAGAGATGGTGCATCAGGAAAAGATTAATGTCAGTTAAATATTAGTATATACTCAGTGGGGTTTTCTCTCTTGTCCTAGAGGTTTTAAGAAGAGTTTTTAGTTCATGTAAGGAATTGTGTATGCGGTGTTTGCTTAAGTAGATCTGAAAAAATGCAGCACATAAAGATGTAATATATTTTTTTTTACCTAAAAATAACTTTAGTATTATAGGAAAAATTTACTAAAAATAGAAAACTTATTTAGGCATAATTATCAAATGCATAGGAGTCAATCCATGTGCATGTATGCATACACATGTGTTGTGCCTGTGGGTGTATGTATGTATTGTAAGGTCTTAGCTATGAATGTAAGATGTTGTGGCTTTGGAAATCCTCCAGCTGGTTAGAATTTCAAAATAAGATTAAATGTATCAAAATAATACTGGTATATATTTGAAAAATCCACAACAGCATCACCTCTCTGTCCTTGGTCCCATTGTCCAGCTGCAAATACTGTTTTCTTTTTTTATATCTTTGATTTTCTTTTAGCCCCATATTTCTAAATAATACGCTTCTACTGTGATTGATTGTTTCAGCAACTGTAGATCTTATGCACCGACCTTCTGTTATGCTACATAAAGGTTACATTTCCTTTCCAGTATGGTTCTATTGTTTCCCGCTGCTTTGTTTATTTGCGTGTCTAGATGTTTTTAGCTTATGCTGCAGATCAGATTCCCTTTCGTTTCATAGAGCTTGTGCGTTCTGGCCGCTCCTGTTTTGGCTAGCTGCAACCTCGACCCATGGCTTTGTTTCCCCCGTCTTTTGGATCGGGTTCCTTCTTTTCCCACATCTCTCTCTTTCTTACTTTACTCCTTTATTTTGCTACAGCACATCCTCCATTAAAGTCCTAAACAGCTGGGTTCATGAAAAGAAAACATTTGAGACAATGTCTGAACATTTTTTAATTTCACACTTTATTGATATTTTTGTTGAATATAGCAGTCTTTCCCTTTAGAATTTTGAAAGCATGGCTCAGTTGTTTTTTAGCACATAGTCTTGCTTTCAAGAAGTCTAATAACATTGTTTTATTTCATTTTCCACATGTTGATATTTTCCCTTTGGCTTCTCAAAGCTCTTACCCTTTTGTTTTTCTTTTATTTTTGTTGTTATTCTGAGAAGTTTAAATTTCCACGTGGATGTGTCTTGGTGTAGGTGACTCTGCATCCTGCACTTCTGGGCACCAACTGGATTCAGGTCCTTTTGATCTTGAACAAGTATTTCTTTGATAATATCCTGACTACACTTTGTTGTTGTTGTTGTTCTTTACCTTTAGAATAGGGTACGGAGCCATCGGGGTTGTTTCTGTATTTACTTCCTGTTTGCGTTCGCAATTTGTCTCTTTATCTTTTTTTTTCTTCTTCTAATTTTCTGAGATTTTCTTCGGGAAAATTGAATTCAGCTATTAAAAAATTCTCAACAGTGCTGTTTTTTTATCAGATGGATTTTGTTACCATGGCATTCTTCATTCCCAGATTCCCTGCATTTGAGATGTGGCTTGTTCTTTTTTTGATTATTTGATGGATGGCCTTGTAAAACCTGTCTTATTCCCTTCTCTTCCCTATTGTGGAAGAATTAAAGAGAGTTCTGTAACTATGAGATTTCATGTATAATATAATTATATATAAAACTAGTAGGGGTGTATTATATGTGTTTATTATAATATATATTAAATATGAACTAACACTTAGAATATTTAGCACATAGTAAATGTTAATCATCTCTTCCTTCTCATCTTTTGGAGTCATACCGCTGCTGTTAGTAATCTTAGGTCTTTGTCTATTCCTTGCCTTAACTCTGTGTCCTCTAGTTTTATTTCTCTTTTTTGCTTATTTTGGTCTTTTTCCTATTGGAGACTTCCTCTAAGTGCTGTACCTCCTTATGGAAGAATGGAATCTCTGAATATGTATGGGACTTGGGGACCAGTGGAATTTTATTTCGAGTATACCGGGGTCAGCCGGGCCTCCTGCTTTCAGGCCCCTGCCTTGAAGGACCCACTGCGGTCCTTGGAAGTCAGTCTCCTTCACCCACCTCTGCCTTCTCAGTCAGTCACTCCTAACCCACCTGCTTTCCATCTCCCGAAACACTATTAAATGTTTCTCATTTAATACATCTCATTTAAACACTATTAAATGTGCTGATATCTCCGCTTTTATTCTTTGCTCTTGTGAATTTGGATCTTTTGTCTTAACTATAGTGTTAGTTGGATCTTAGAAGAGAAGGTCAACACGGGTAACTTATCGTCTTTAACTGGAATTAAAAAATGAAAACATCTGTCGAAAACTGGTTCTGCTAAGTCGCTGTTAAGGAAAGGTTCATGGTGCCATGTCAGCATGGCACGTCAGAGGGCTGTTTTAATTCTGGGCTTGGAGACTTAGTGACATGTATAACGTGTCAGAAAATAATGTTTATAAGAGAGAGTTTAAATAACTAAAGTGTTGTTTAGGTCATGAATAAAACATTATGCAGTATTTTGCTGGGGTCTATTTTAGTTTGAAATAAATTCAGAACAAAATTTGCTAAGTGAAAATGTTAAAAAAAATACATACTTTTTTGTGTTTTGAATGTACAAGTGGTGGCTTACCACCAATTCTACATGCACATAGACTTATTTATTTTTGTCTACTGAGATGGTTCTGCATATAAATTTAGTAGAAGAATGATTAAGAAATCTATCCAACTGTGCATGAAAGTTGTTGAAATCATAGATACAGACACTGAAGGGACTTGCGGGGACTGAAACGAGTCCTCTTGCTTATTTTTATTTTTTTAACTCTCCGTTTGGCTTTATTCTAACTTCTACACACACACACACACACACACACACACACACTAGTTGTGTAACAGGTTCTTTGAAAGTGAACACACCAGTGTCACTTCTCCTTCCGCCTTCTGTTTCTTTCTCACACTCAGCTGTCACCCGGATCGGTGGGAGTGCTGGGAAAGGCGGGAAGTGTGTCCAGGGCTGAGAGGGAGGGTACCAGTGAACCGTAATGTCAGTTCTGTGTTTCATCAGCTACCTCCCTGGGAGAGGCTTTTTGCAATCTCTCTGTGTCTCTGCTATTATGTTCCCCTTTCAGAAGAAAAAGTTGCTCAGTCTGATTAACTGAGTCACTTTATTTGATTACCTGTGCCCCAGTGGTCCTGCTGAGTTTTAAGCCTTTAAAAGTACTAGGCAGTGGTGAAATCAGGAGCCAGAGAAACAGAAACTGTAGTGCAGTGGGGTTAGTATGTCTAAGTTTGGTAATGACTGGCTTCTGATGGGAGAGCTAAGGGTTTAAGGAGGCATTGAATGGATACTTTTGGGGAAATAACAGAATTCATGCATCAGGTGGGGAAAAAATTTAAAAGATGGCTATTTCAAATCTTAAATTCAATAAATATCAGTTGAGTAAGGGGACCACGATAAGGTGGGTTTTTAGCTCCTAGAAGGCATTTACTTTTTTTTTTATTCTGAGAAGTATAATTTTTTAAAAAATGAATTCAGTTCTTTGTATTTCTTCCTAGATCTTCCCAGTTCAACAGTTCTGTAAATAGTCTATAGTAATAGCAGTAATGTTATGATCATATTTATTATTAGCACTAGCACTATTTATTGAGCACTTACTACACACCAGGCACCGTTCTGGCCACTTTACCTATATTACTACTTAGCCTCCCATTGGACCTCTGAAGGTTTATTATTTTGCAGATGTGGAAACCCAGGCGATGGGAAGTGAAGCCACTTGTTGAAAACCTCGTTAGAAGTAGAGAGATGGCAGGGCAGCACTGAGACAGAGGAACCTGGAGTCTTTACCTGTAGAATGACTTCTAGTTATTTCTTGTGAAGTCCGTTTTCCCCCTCAACTTCTTATTTGAAAGCTTTTCAAATCTAAAGAAAGGTGGAATGGAAAGTACATCTTTAAAAAGGAAGACACTACTGAACTCATGTACAGAACAGAAACAGACTCACAGACATAGTAAACAAACTTCCGGTTACCGGGGTGGGGGGAAAAGAGGGTGGAAAGGATAAATAGGGAGTTGGAGATTTGCAAATACTAACTACTATATATAAAGTAGATAAAAACAAATTTCTTCTGTAGAGTGCAGGGAACTATATTCAATGTCTTTTAGTAACCTATAATGAAAAAGAATATGGAAAGGAATATTTTGTTTGTATATGTATGACTGAAACATTATGCTGTGCACCAGAAATTGACACATTGTAACCGACTATACTTCAGTTAGGAAAAAGCACATCTTTATACTCCTTCCTAGATTTATCACCTGTCACATCCTATCACATTAGAACTACCAATTACATATTTCTATGTCTATCCAGCCATTCTCTTTTTTCCTGTATTATTTGAAAGTAAGTGGCAAACTGCATGTATTTCCCAACAACAAGACCATTCTCCAATGCACTTTCGTATTGTAATAATCTATGTTGCTATAAACTAAGGCAGATAATGAATTGGGCTGAAAAAAATCCAATTTACCACACACACGCGCGGACAGAGACTTTGTCGGAAACATGAGTGATCCCAAAAGATCTACTTTGCCCACGTGTTTCCACCGTGATACCCCTTGATGTGAAGCCTGTCACCCCCTCCAGTCTGTGGAGCTGCGATTAACAAGTGATGATGCATGAGTCATCTCAGGCCGCCGTGACGAATTACCACAGACTGAGTGGTTTAAACAACAGAAATTTATTTCCTCACAGTTTTTGAAGTTAGAAGTCCAAGATCAAGGTGCCAGCACATCCGTTTTCTGGTGAGGTGTCCCTCCTGGCTTGCAGATGGCCCCCATCTCGCTGTGTCCTCACATGGCTGGGTCTGTGTACGCTCTCTGGTGTCTCTTCCTCTTCCTATAAGAGCACCAGTCCTGTTGGGTTAGGACCTCATCCTTAAGACCTCATTTAACCTGAATTACCTCCTGAAAGGTCCTGTCTCCAAATACTGTCACGTTGAGGGTTATGGGTTCAACATATAAATTTTAGGCGGGGGGGGGGGGGACAATTCAGTCTATAACAGTTGGAAGGAACACTTCTGAAATATGGGAGGATTAAGCCTGCTAAAAAGTATGGAGTATCTCAATATAACATGTGAAAGTGTACGTTACTAACTAAAGCAGCTTTTATATTGTAATTAAACTGGGAACCATTTCTACTTGATATATATATATAAATAACAGGAAATGCTATATATATTATATACACTCATCTAACGATGGTATCCGGTCAGAGTATTTATTCCATGTGTTTATCATCTGTGTCTGTTTCTTCTAGTTGATGGTACTCTTGGCAAAGAACAGCAAAGAGACAGTAAGCTTGATTAAGAAAAGTGTGGAGGGGAGTTCTTAGGTGTATTGTTTTGAGTAGTGAAAGAAGAAAAAATTTTGTTCAGATGAATTAGGAATGCTGAGAATGGGAAGTTTTTAGATATCCTAAAAACTAGGGTAAAAAAATCTAAAAAATGATACAAATGAACTTATTTACAAAACAGAAATGGACTCACAGACATAGAAAACAAAGGAGAATGGGCGGTGGGGGAGGGATAAATTAGGAGTTTGGGCTTAGCAGATACACACAACTGTATATAAAATAGACAAACAACGAGGCCCTACTGTATAGCACAGGGAACTGTATTCAGTGTCTTGTAATAACCTATAATGGAAAAGAGTATCTATTTCTGTATAATGGAATCACTATGCTGTACACCACAAAGTAACACAATATTGTAAGACAACCATACTGCAATAAAAAAGAGAGACTGGGGTGCATTGAGTTCAAGCATATTGTTTTGGTCTGACTTTCAATCAATTATTGAAAAACTGTATTTGTTAATGTCTATTAGAATAGAATAATAATAGTTTTTCCCTATTCCGGGAAGATGGTCAGTTTTTCTTGAGAAAAGTTGTATTTTTTGGGTGCAGGAGGAACGTCTTGAGGGGAAAAGGAGAAGGTAGCTGGGATGTAATTCTTAGACTGGATTAGATATGGCATAGATAGAGCTTTTCCGGGAAACACTGTAACATAGTGTAATATATCATCCTTCATTTTATCATTACCTTTTGCCGCATGATCATAAATGTCCACAAAAGCATTCAGGAGCTTCCGCAATTTCCCCGCGAGCCTCTCTCTAGCCCTTGGCCATTTCAGTCACTGCCTTTTGAGAAGTCTGCCCAGAGGACTTTCTCCTCTTCAATTACTGACCTAAATCTGCCACATGCTCAGTGAATGGCTTTGAGTGGTATTCAGGCATCTCCACTACATCACTTTCACTGACTATGAAATTCTTCCTCCTTTGTAATATTTTCCTCATAGAAGGTTTTGGACCATCGCTGTGAGGCTGGCTGACTTGACAGGACAGCCCCGGCTGTTGAGTGGGGGCTAGTTTTATGCATGATGAGGCATATTTGTTTTATTCTGATGGTGTTAATGAACACTCACATGGTGGTTAACACACCTCCCATGTGGACCGTCCTCCACAAGGGAGATACACAGAACATTGGGAAGAGGAAGACTATGGATGAACTGTCTGTGCTCTTGTCAAGTCCCTGCCTCTTCATTTATGTTCCATCCCTACCTCCTACCTCGTCAGACATCTCTATAGCAGTTTTCCCTCTATCAGACTTTTCCCAACAGCGTACATGTTTGCTATAATTTCTCACAGTAAAAAAAAAATTGCTCACACCTGTAATCCTGTCCGTCACATTCCGATTTCTCTTCTTGCCATTGCGGCTCCATTTATAGCTACAATTATTGTCTCTTATCTCTCACTTTATGCTTTCTCTGAAGCCTGTTCCAGTCATGATTTGCCTCCATTGTTCTTCTGATACTTTTCTTGTGAAAGCCAACCGCGTCCTTAATATTGCAGCGTCCAGCCATCCTCATCTTTCACAACAGCATCTGACATGATCACTCCCTCATCCTTTGATACCCTTGTCCACTGCACGTCCAGAACAGCACACAGTCATCCTTGGTTCTCTCTCTTTTTCACTGAGTCTTGTTGGTTTACACTGTTTTGTTAGTTTCTGGGGGTACTGCATAGTGACTTAGTTACATATGTAATATATATTTTTCATTATAGGTTATTACAAGATAGTGAATATAGTTCCCTGTGCGATACAGTAGGACCTTGTTGTTTATCTATTTTATATATAGTAGTTTGTATCTGCTACTCCCAAACTCCTAATTGATCCCTTGCCACACTTTCCCCTTTGGTAACCGTTAAGTTTGCTTTCTATGTCTGTGAGTCTGTTTCTGTTTTGTAAATAAGTTCATTTGTATCTTTTTTTAGATTCCACATAAAAATGATATATGATACTTGTCTTTCTCTCTCTGACTTAGTGCGATAATCTCAAGGTTCATTTGTGTTGCTACAAATGGCATTATTTCTTTTTAATGGCTGAGCAGTATTCCATTGTATATATACACCACATCTTTATCCATCCATCTGTCGATGGACATTAGGTTGCTTCCGTGTCTTGGCTGTTGTAAACACTGGGGTGCGTCTATCTTTTTGAATTAGGGTTTTCTCTGGACATATGACCAGGAGTGTGATAGTGTGATTGCTGGATCATATGGTAACTCTAGTTTTAGTTTTTTTTTTTTTTAAAGGAATCTCCATACTGTTTTCCACAGTGGCTGCACCACATTACATTACCACTTCCTTTGTTCTCATTTTTGGCCACTGGCCACTCCTTCTCTTCTCCTAAACTCTTACCATTGAAGTGATACTTAAAAAAAAAAAAACAAAAAAACTCAGGCTACAGTTATTTCCTTGGGGATTTTATCCAGTCTGATGGGTTTAAATACCATCCACATACTCTAATGATGAGCAAATATCCATCTTAAAACCAGCCTTTTCTCCTAAACCCCAGACTCAAATGTCTCATCTAACTGCCTGCTTGACCTTCCTCAGTTAGGTGTCTAATCAGCACCTGAATCCTGACAAGCACTCATGCTCCTGGTTCGCCCTCATTCACGTAAGGGGCGACCTCACCCTTCTCGTTAAAGGCGACAGCTCTGTAGTCAGCGCTGACTCCTCTCTTCCTCTCACTTCGTACGTTTAACCCATCAACACATCCTGTCACCTCTACCTTCTACACAGATTCAGAATCCCACCTTTTCTTACATCTCCACTGCCACAGCCTGGTCCAGGCCATCGTCACCTCTGCCCGGATTGTTGTGACAGGAGCCCTCTCCCTGCTTCCATCCTTGTTCCTCCTTAGTCTGTGCTCATCACAGTGGATCCTTTACAAATATTTGTCATATCAGGTCATTTTTAAGTTCAAAATTTCCAGGGGCTTCCTATCCTATTGTGAGTAAAAGCCCAGACCCCCCCCAGTGACCCAGGAGGCCCTGTGGGACCTGCCCGTTCACCCTCAGCTATCTTTTGGGGCATCATCTCCTACTGATTTTCCCACCTGTCACGCAGCTCCGGGTTTCGGGGCCTCTTTTCCTTAGACACCTGCGAGGCTTGTTCTCTCACCTGCTGTAATGTCACACAGACGTTCGCTTCCTAGGTCGTCCCTGTTTTAAATTGCATCTTTCCTGCTCTGTGTTTCTTTCATCACTAAAACACAAAAGGTCCTCGAGGAAGAGAATTTTTTTTGCCCTGTTTTGTTCACCGTCATGTTTCCATGTGCCTGGCCCAGAGCAAGTGCTCCACAAATATTCACTGAATAAATACATAAACAGAAAACCTAAAGACATTTATTCAGCATCTATGGTGTTTCAAGTAGCTCACTATGTTCATTAAGCACTTGAATTGAAACTTCATAACCGTCACGTGAGATAGATAATACACTAGTTGACTAGTTGTATGTGAGAAAACCGAGACGGAGTTACTCAGTCGAATTCCCCAAGTCTGGAAGCTGGGATTCCAGCTCAGCAGTTCTGACTCCAGGTCCAGTGCTCTCTCCTTTGTGGCCAGCAGGTAAGAAGCAGCCCATTTCCACTGTAGGAGCATCATCAGATACTTCCTTTTTGGTATCTCCTTTACTCCTCTGGCCTCATCCCCAGCAGAGGGCCTGGCACAAAGCGGGGGCTCAGAGGGTATTTGTCTCCACAAGCGAGTTACCAAGTTGGTCCAGCTGATGGTCCCATGGCTACCATGGTCTTACGTTCTATATTACGATATTTCCCTTTGTGACAAGAAGCCAAGTTGGGGCCGGGACAGGGAAGCACAACTAGGAATAGCAGGCATGTTTCCCCAAGGCGAGTGGCTAGCCCCGGCCTCATTCTCTGCTTTCATTTCATGAAATCTTTTCAGTCTCCTGTTTCCTCGATGCAGCTCCTGCGGAGAGAGAGACGGAGGATGCCATAGCGAAAACCCTGCTCAGATTAAACCGGCGCCTTCTAAGACCGCTGGAGTGTGAGGCTTCCCTTTGAGGGTGTCATTTCTCATGCAAGGCTGGAGGGGGACGGGGAAAAAGGATCTGACGAAAGTAAAGGATACAAGAGAAGTAACAGCGTAAAGGAAATCACCCTAATCTGATGCTTTCTGTCTCCATCAGCTTTCAAGTAGTTTCAACTGAAGAACTTCTATTGCAAATGTAGTTTTGTATTTAATCTCTTTTATGATGGAAGGGTCCTGACTGCACTGGGACAAATAGTTATTTACCCTGTTGTCTGCAACTTTTCTTAAGAGCATGTTTAACGAGGGGAAAAAAAGATACGTATTTAGGCAGATAAAATTAATCCATACTCTATAGCGATCCCACAACAATCAATTCTGTTGTAAGGATTGTGATAACACTTACAATGGTGTATACATTAATTATGTAGGTGAGTGAGGAACCAGGTATCTGAAGCTTTACAATTCTGCTAATGTGTTAAGTTACCTTTTTTGAAAAGAACATATGCAACTTGATTGCAAATTCAGACGTGTGGAAAGGAATCAGGAACAGTTTAAAGTTTCCCCACTTACAGAATATGTCGCCGAAAGTGCTGAGGACAGTGTCTGGCACATAGTACACTGTGTGTAAGTTCTGGTTAAATAAATAGAAATAACAGCCTCCCATCTCCATACCCAGAGCAAACTGGAAGGGAAATGGCCCAGCAACTGACAAGGACTAACTGCACAAAACAGATAATTTTGTTTGTTTCCCTCTGGCCAGTTTGTCTCTGGTGAACCTGGCCTCACTTATGGATAACTCAGTCTTACAAACTCCAATCCACACCGTGAAGCTCTAAAGTAAACCTCACTGAGAAATTTCAGCTGCAGCCTCTCACTTACTGCATAGGACTAATGTTACGTTATATGTATTCAGCTGTAGTTTTGAAGACAGATTTCCCATCTAGAATGTTCCTCGCTGTTTAAAGGAGCATTTGCATTTTTGTTTTAAGTGAATTTACCTGAAGTGGCCAGTTTCTGGTACAAGCTTTTTGAACAAGGCTGCCATCTTGTACCTCTTTAGAGAACCATGAAAGCCACTGGTTTCTTGTCTGTTGTCTGTTTTCACTTTTTCTCCTGTCCAGCAACACTGTACTGCACAGCTGTATGGTGTTTATGATGGTGCATTTTATATGTCAACCGGCCTGGGCCTTGGGGTCCCCAGATATTCGGTGCAACACTTTTCTGGATGTTTGGGGAGGACTTTTTTTGGATAAGATGAACATTTGAATCTATACATTGAGTGAAGCAGATTGGGCTCTCTAATGTGGGTGGGCCTCACCCAAGCAGTTGAAGGCCTGAATAGAAGAAAAGGCCTGACCTTCCCTTGAGTAAGAGAATTCGTCCTGCCTGTGAACTGGGACATCAGTCTTTTCCTGCTTTTGGACTCAAACTGACCCATCAGCTCTTGCTGGGCCTTGAGTCTGCCCACTTTTAGACCATAATGACCCCAGTGATTCTCCTAAGTCTCAGTCCTCTGGACTCAGACTGGAAGTAAGCCATCAGTCTCAAGCATCTCCAGCTTGCTGACACCCTGCAGATCTTGGGAATTGCTAGCTTCCATGATCATATGAGCCAGTTCCTTTATAATGAATCTCTTTGCATGTATATACACACATCCTATTGCTTCTGGAGACCCCTACTCCAGTGTTACAACGTGAGTTGTCAAGCATGTCTGATCAGTGATTTCTGTACAGAGCCCACACTGGATCCCTGTCTCCTGCCGCGAGTCCTTCAGCAATTTTAGGTACGTGTTTGAGTACCTATCTCCTGTGCCAGGAACAAAGATTACACAGAAACAGGGCACATCCTTATTCAAAGGTTATTGTTGAATATCAGCAGTACACAAATTTCTGAGAAGACTGTCTAAATGGATCCACACAGACACTGTCATCAAGTAGAAAAGGTGTTTTCAGTGGGAAACTGAGCCATGTCTTGTGACCGGCTGAGGTGGAGATACGGTTTCGGCTCTACTTGGTGAAATGTTAGCGACCATGGCTGCTACCTTTTCCACCATCCCGTGAGAGCACAGACACTGCCTGGGTTTGATTCTCTCCTCTTTCTGTTTTCTAGTTGTGTTAGCTTGGGCAAATTAATTTTTGGACATTTTGTTAAAGGTAAAATAGGAATAAAAATAGTACTTACATGACAGCATTTTAAAAGATGACATAGGGTAATATTTGTAGATGGTTTAGAACAGTGCCTGCAATCTACCATACTTTGTCAAAGGTAAGGTGCTGTCACTTGTGAAACACACTGCTATCTTGTGTATTTCAGAGAAAGGAAAGCAATGCCAATTAAAATGGTAAGATGCTCTCAGCTGTGAGACCTCCTGACATGTTAAAAGCTGAAAAAAATACGTATCTTAAAAATCAATGAAATACCATAGTTGGCACTATATAAATGAATAAAATCCTAGACCAGGCAAGCTGATTATTCAGAGACAAGATTGAATGGGAAAAAATAATCTATTTGCATTTGTGGATGGTTATCTAAATAGCAACAAAATTCTAAGCAAACTGTAATATTAATGAATGTTCAAATCACTTCTTGACTATTCTCAGAAGTTACTAAAGCATATTTCTTTTATTCTCTTAATGAGGCTGAGAGCTGCCTTCATTATAGACTCTCTAGGGCTATTTAAAATCTAATTAAGGCTTGATGGCTGTTACAGACTGTTTGTGTTCCTCCCCCCCTCCAGGCCCCACCTCCGCCAAATTCATATGTTGAAGCTGTAGCCTCCAGGCATGAGTGTATTTGGAGACAGGGTCTATGAGGTGATAAGAGTTAAATGAAATCATAGGGTGGGGCCCTAATTTAATAGGGTTAGTGCCCTTAGGGAAAAAAAGGAAGAGACCAGAGTGCACTCTGTCTCTGCCATGTGAGGACACAGTAAGAAGATGGCTGTCGCAAGCCAGCGAAGAGAGCCCTCACCAGGAGTCAGCTTGCTCAGCTGCCCCAGCAACCTACCACACACCGCCTGACTTAAAACAGACACTGGCTCCTCGCAGTTCTGGAAGCGAGAAATCCAAGATGAGGGTGCTGGCCGATTCGAGACACTGAGCAACAGGCAGGGCAGTCACTGAGACAGAATGGAGGATGAGTTCACCAGGTACCCTCCTTTCTGTGTGGCTAGTCCTTACCCATCAGGGGATGTTTGACCTGATGGTGCTTATGTGCAATTGGAAATGAGAGAAAGGATAGCCCTGTGAAGTCTTCCCTGTCTTCACTCTTCTGCTGACTCGATGCTGAAGCCCCATACTACTTCACTGACACTGTAATAACTCTCCATTCTTATTTATACTGTTGTAGACAACTAAGTACCTATGGGAAATCAACACTCTTCTTGTGAACGTTTAATTAGGTTTATAGCTGTAACTAAGTCTTTCATATTTATGTTTTCTTCTGGAGTGGACTGAAAACTTTCTCTCACGCTGGTGGTTGATTGTCTGGGTACTGGTGTTGCTTTTTATGTATTTTACAAATGAAACTTTGCCTTAGTATTTGTTCTTACCATCAGTTGAATTTTGACAGGGAAAGGCTAGAAAAAAAAATTCAGCATAATAGAGAGGTTATGTTGTGCAAGGCCTATCTTTATGGATTAAAACTCTGAAATATGGAATATTTTTAAACAACCTATTTTAATGAGTAGATGAGATTTCTTGTAATTCATAGAACAATTTATATATAAATGGTGTATCTGAAAATCATGAGGGTGCTCGAAGGTGCTTGAAAAACTTGCCTTTCATTAATAATTTCTAAACATTGCCTCCACAATCTTGTTTATATTGGTTTTTATCAGAGCAAAACTAAGTCTTTCCATCCTGGTATAACCAGAGTTGGTGTATTAGTTATCTATTGCTTTGTAACAAATTAGCCCCAATCTTAGATGCTTAACACAATCCACATACAGCTGACCCGTGAACAGCAGGGGTTTATACACAGATTTTCTCAGTAAATACGTACCAAAGTACTGCATGACCCATGGTTGGTTGGTTTAATTCACAGATGTGTAACCAGTGATAAGGAGGGCCAGCCTCAGATTTTCAACTGTGAGTTTCCTCCAGAGTGGGTGTTGAACAAGGAAGCGAGTACACCACTGTCTTTGGTAACCTAACTGTGAGAGACAAACCATCACTTCTGACGTATGCTACTGGCACTGACACAGAGACCGATGCTGACCGTGTGGGAGGGAGTTGCTTACAAACTCACTGATAGGACTTGGCAGGAGACTTCAGTTCCTTGCCACAAGGGCCTCTTCAGAGGGCTGCTCATGCTGTGGTTTCCCTCGAGTGATCCAGGGGGCACAGAAAGAGAGTGGCCATCTAATTTTGGAAGTGACATACCAACATTTCTGCTGCATAAAGACCAACCCTGGTACCACGTGGGACGGGACTGCACAAAGGAGCAGGTAGTAAGAGGCAGGGATGACTGGGGACTGTCTTAGATGGTGGTTGCCACAGCTGACGTGACCTTGAACAGAATGGCAGACTCACTAAGTGGAATTACACACTCAGGTCCAGCCACGAGAATGGGTCCACTTACTGTTAAGCTACATTCTCTCTCGGTTTTGCAATCTTCTGATAATCTTCCAATAAATTCTCTTTCGATGAAGTGAGCTCAGATAAGTTTCTGTTGTTAGAACAAAAGACTCCCAACTGGTAAAATGGATTCCAGTGTAAATTAAATTATTTTCTATTTGCTACAGGACGATGGAGGGCAGGTTTCTCATTGCTGGTGATGGGAGATACAAATATAGAATTGTGGAGGGAGTAGTGAGAACCTGTGGTGCTAGGCTGGGATTGCAGATCTCAGTGTGGACTGAAGACTGTACATACACACTTTGTAGATCTCTCTGCCCTTTCAGCCCCTAATCACTCCCTGGTAGCAGTGATTAAACCTTTGTGCCAAGATCTTGGTCTCTAGATCTGATGCCCCACTAAAAATAATCAAGACTCCTTGGAGAAAAATGATAAGGGCAGGGAAAATACAAAAGAAGCCTGGCACATCTTTTGAGCCAGAAAGTTAGTAAGATCACAAAGAATAATGGTGATATGTCAAAATGACACAGCTGCTGGTATGAAGGGTCTCTTCCTGTCTGGATCTGAGCTAATTTGAACATTAATATAGAATTAGTTTTACGACCATCAATATGAATAATTGGTTCAGGTGGGAATCGTCAATGGATGCTAAAAATTGTGGGTAACAGTTTGATGAAAAATGGGGGTATTTACATAGTTTCAGTATATCTCCCCTTAAAAAGCTTATTAATTGTTAAGGACAAACTAGTAACTTTAGAAATGGAGAAACCTGGCAGACATCACCATCAGCATGTGATTCAAGATAACAGCACCAATAGCGGGACAAATGGACATTATGTGGCTCCTGATATGATGCACTGAGAAGAACATACATTTTGAGGGTAATCTGCTAAAAGTGCGTTACCTGACTCTAATCAAGAAGAAACACCAGACCCACCCAAACGGAAGAACTTTCTACAAGGAAACTGACAAGTAGTCTTTAAAAATGTCAAGGTCAAGAAAAATTCTGAGGAATAGTTTCTGATTAAAGAAAGCTAAAGAAACATGAACTAAACATAACGTGGGCTCCTGTATTAGATCCTGAGCAGGGGGAAAAATGACTCTAATGGACATTTTTGGGATAGTTGGTAAAATCTGACTATAGAATATGGAATAGCATTGTACTAGTGTGAAATGTCCTGAATTTGTTAATTATGTCAGAAAGTGTCTTTTTTCCCCTTAGGAATCACACATGAAATATTTAGGGATAAAGGAGTATCATGTCTGCAACACACTGTCAAATGGCTCAGACAAATATAGGAAAGAGAGTGAATGATAAAGCAAATGAGATCACATGTTAATTAGGGAATCCAGGTAAAAGGTCCTAACAGTTTGCTGTGGCTGCTGTGACGGATTCCCACAGATTTAGTGGTGTGAGTCAGTTGGCCAGAAGTCTGGCACAGTGCGGCTGGTTTCTCTGTGCAGGGTCTCATCACTGGTAAAATCAAGGTATCATCAGGACAGCATGCCTTTATGGGGGTTCTGGGGAAGAACCCACTGCCAAGTGCCTCCAGGTTTCTGGCAGATGTCAGTTCCTTGCGGTTGTAGGACTGTAGTCTCCATTTCCTTCACCTGTGGCTCCAGCCAGCCAGCACTGATGCTTTGGGTCCTCCTCATGTTTTAAATCTGATTTCCTCTTGTGCTTCATCCCTCTACTTGGAAGAACTCCTGTCGATCACATTAGGTCAGTGTGGGTAATCTTAGTAATTTTAATTACATCTGCTAAATCTCTTTTGACATGTAAGTAACATAACATGACCATGGGTGTGATACCGGGGACTGAAGTTCCTGGAAGCCAAACTTCTGTCTACTTCAGATTCATAGGAGGTTTTTTTTGTTTTGCACTATTCTTGATACCTTCATCTAAATTTGAAACAACATTAAAACAAAATGTTGTAAAGATTTATAAACATGGTACACGGAGCTGGAAAATGTAGTCATGGCATCGTTCATACTCTTGGTAGTTTCATTTCTTACTAATGGCATTGGGTCTGTTTTTCTCCCTGAATGTCTACCAGGTCACCACCAAATCAAGCAAGGGACCTGTGAGGTGGTGGCTGTGCACAGGTGCTGTAACAAGAACCGCATAGAAGAGCGATCACAAACTGTCAAGTGTTCTTGCTTCCCAGGACAGGTTGCTGGCACAACGCGAGCCCAGCCTTCTTGTGTTGAAGGTAAGATCTTCCTGGTCAGGTTCCCCGGTGCTGTGGAAGGGCTCTGTGCCAAAGAGCTTCTCTACCTTACTGTCTTTGCGACTCAAAAACAAACTGCAAATGACAACAAAAAAACTAGTATTTTAAAAAACTTATATATACATATATTTATAAATATATATATATTTAATTGAGTTATAGTCAGTTTACAATGTTGTGTCAGTTTCTGGTGTACAGCACAATGCTTCAGTCATACATGAACATACATATATTCCTTTTCATACTCTTTCCACCATAAGTTACTATAAGATATTGAATATAGTTCCCTGTGCTATACAGTATGAACTTGTTTATCTATTTTATATATATTAGTTAGTATCTGCAAATCTTGAACTTCCGATTTATCCCTTCCCACCCTCTTCCCCCCCCCCCCCCCCGGCAACCATATGTCTGTGAGTCTGTTTCTGTTTTGTAAATAAGTTTGTCTTTTGTTTAGATTCCACATGAGTGATATCATATATTTTTCTTTCTCTTTCTGGCTTACTTCACTTAGAATGACATTCTCCTTGTCCATCCATGTTGCTGCAAATGGCATTATTTTATTAATTTTTATGGCTGAGTAGTATCCCATTGTATAAATATACCACAACTTCTTTATCCAGTCATCTGTCGACGGACATTTAGGCTGTTTCCATGTCTTGGCTGTTGTAAATAGTGCTGCTATGAACATAGGGGGGTGCATGTATCTTTGAATTAAGGTTCCCTCTGGATATATACCCAGGAGTGGGATTGCTGGATCATAAGGTAAGTCTATTTTCTTTTGAGGAATCTCCATAATGTTTTCCATAGGCTGCACCAAACCACATTCTCACCAGCAGTCTAGGAGGGTTCCCTTTTTTCCTCACCATCTCCAGCATTTATCATTCATGGACTTTTGAATGATGGCCATTCTGACTGGTGTGAGGTGATGCCTCATTGTAATTTTGATTTGCACTTCTCTGATAATTAGCAATATTGAGCATTTTTTCATGTGCCTATTGGCCATTTGTATGTCTTCCTTGGAGAATTGCTTGTTTAGGTCTTCTGCCCATTTTTGGATTGGGTTGTTTGGTTTTTCTTATTAAGTTGTATGAGCTGTTTATATTCTGGAAATCAAGCCCTTGTCAATCTTATCTTTTGCAAATATTTTCTCCCATTCCATAGGTTGCAGGGCAGTGTCATTTTTAAAGGGACATGTAACTCCATAAATTTTTGGATCAGTGAGGTTAGTTATTAATGATGTCTCTCAAGAGGTTCCCAGTGAGGAGTTCCTTTCCTGGACACTCAGGAAGATACGCTGTGATTCCTTCTCGCCCAGCTGTCTCTCCAGATATCCCCCATCGGAGCAGTTGCTTCCCTAGACATGCCATTCTCCCAGCTCCTAAACTGAGAAAATGAGCAACCTTGTTTTCTCACCTCATGTTGAATGTTACAGACTAATATTTTCTTTGTTTCTAGTAAACTATTTTAACAAACATTAATAAAAATATCTTTTTTTGGAGCAACTTCCATGAGAATAGTTTGGGATCGGGTATCGTTCATTTGTTGTTTCCAAATCCCCTAGCAGAGTAGTGTGGAGATGGTTTAGAAAGAAATGAAGGAATGGTGATGGTTGTAGGTGGAGGCCTGGGATTGATCCCTTTCGGTGCCCCTGCCTCCTGCCAGCAGACACCTTGTTAGAAACAAGCATCAGTCCCCAGGGAAACAGATACACGAGGTTAAGCCTTGTAGAAGTTTCTCTACAGTGGCGTGAAACCTCCCTGAAAATAAACACTTCCAGTCTTATCAGATGCATGTGTAAAGGTCAGCCGTTAAAACACATACACACATTCTTCCCTCCAGAATCATACGAGCGACAATAATAGCTGACTAGCCGCATCCCAACGAAGACACAACTCTATGGGCCGTAGGGTGTGCATGTGTGGTATAGACACTCAGCCGCCTTTCAAGCTGTAAAGTGAAGGCAGAAAATTCCCCATCTACAATTCCTCATCAGAAACCCTGGGGGCCAAATATGTTGCCAGATTCAGATCTTATCAGGGTAACAGTGCGTATACCATCTTTCACCTGACA
This sequence comes from Camelus dromedarius, assembly GCF_036321535.1. Taxonomy (NCBI): domain Eukaryota; kingdom Metazoa; phylum Chordata; class Mammalia; order Artiodactyla; family Camelidae; genus Camelus; species Camelus dromedarius. Next base: position 18,701,318 of record NC_087452.1, read on the forward strand.
GACCCAGTGCCTTCTCCGTTTGCACCCAGTAGTCACGGAGAGTAATATTTATACAGTTACATATATGAATATTCATGTGGAATGGGATAAGGCGAGAAGAACCTCATGTTAATTCAAGTCAGGTTTTGCTGCCATCCCAAGGAAGTAACTGACATGTTTAGAGCTTTTTGGATTTGGCGATTGAAGATAAAGGATTGTGGACCTATTTGGAAAAAAAAAAGATGAAGATCTTTAACATTAAAAAAACTTTGTTAAGTTCCTATCTCCCCAGCTGGGGCAGTTTACTATACATGTTCCCTGTCACTGATTCCAAATCATACGCATTCTGCCTCCTTGCTGTCTCTCAGATCAGTCCTCTGTCTCTGCCCCGCTGGCACCTCCGCAGCCTGGGGGCCTCATTACATTTTGCTGGGCTTCCCACTCTCAGTCTTCCGATGTTCACCCTGTAGCCAGAATGGTCCTTCTACAGAAACAGAACCCATCATGTCACTCCATGTTTCAAACCACACTTCAGTGACTTTTCACCGTCTTTAAAATGAAACCCGCAATCCTGGCCATGGCTTGGCTGATGAAGCCTTGCATCATCTGGTTCTGCCCACCAGGTGCACCCCACCAGACTGGCGTCTTCTGTTCCCTTTCGGCTCTGAGCTTCACCTGTCTGTATCCTTTGCCTGGATTGTTGGCTTCATCCCCACCATACACACTGGTCCACTCTCCTTTCACACCTCCTGTATGTTCCTGTATTTCTTCCGACCCCCCCAGTTCATGACTTGCATCTCATTTTGCTGTAGAAGCTCGTTGAATGTGTGCCTTCCCACTAGCCTGCAGGTTGCTTGAGGACAGGAACGGGGTCTCCTGTTTACATCTCCCCCGACTGGCTGCTGCATTCTTCTCCTGAGTTCAGTGAGCTTCTTTATGACTATCACTTTAAACTCTTCAGCTGGTAAGTTACTTACATCCATTTCATTTAGTCCTTTTCCTGAGGTTTCATCTGGAAAGGTGTTTCTTTGTGTCCTCATTTTGGCTGACCTTCTCTATGAGTTATGTCAGCTACGTCTCCCAGTCTTAAAAGAGTGGCCTTATGTGTAAGGTGCCCTGGTGTGGGGCCTGGTGGCACGATCGCCCTTGCTCATCAGAGCCACGTGCTCCGGGGGTATCACCAGTGTGGGGTGCGCGCCTTCCTGCAGTGGCTGGGTCTTGATTGCTGCAGACATGCCGGTGGGCGGGACTAGCCCCAAGCTGGCTGGCTGCTGTGGTTGGCCTTGGCCGCTGAGCAGCACGTGTCTGCGTGCGACTGGTCTCTGCCACAACTCGCTGTGAGGCCTGATCACAAGTCTTGTGGGTGTGCTGGTGTGTAGGGCTCCCCAAGCGGGAGCTGCTTCAGAGGGACACCGGTGCTGGCCAAGGTGGACTGCTGGGTGGGGTAGAAGGTGGGAACCATTTTGGAGGGGTGCTGCTAGCAGCTGAGGTCACACCCCGGGGAGGGTAGGAGCCACTTTGGAGGGCTGAATACTGCGGGTAGGGTCCTCAGGGGAGAGCAGGGGGATGCGCACAGTGTCAGCTAGGTAGATGGAGAGTGACAGGAGTGGTGCACATCGGCCAAGGGCCAGCTGGTAACAGCAGAGTGAAAAACACGGTTCCTGCCAGCAGTTCTGTCCCTGGAGAAAGTTCCACCAGATCCCTAGCCCTCTGGCACATGCCCTAAATTTAGCTCGTGAACCCTTGTACAATACAGGTACTTGTTAAGCTGCTGCCTCTGCTCAGGGACTGGGGGTGTGTGAGTCTGTGTGTGATCCCTGCAGAGTGGGTTCTTAGTCTTCTCCAGTCCTCCAGCTCTCCTGCATGTTAGCCCCACTAGTTAAAAAAAAAAAATATATATATATATAGTATTATTGTGTATATATATTTATTTATTGAAGTATAGTCAGTTACAACATGTCAGTTTCTGGTGTACAGCACAATATTTCAGTCATACATGAACATACATATATTCATTTTTATATTCTTCTTCACCATAAGTTACTGCAAGATATTGAATATAGTTCTCTGTGCTATACAGTATGAACTCATTTATCTATTCTATATATATTTGTTAGTATCTGCAGATCTTGAACTCCTACTTTACTGCTTCCCACCCTCTTCCCCCCAGTAACCGTAAATTTGTTTTCTATGTCTGTAAGTCTGTTTCTGTTTTATAAGTTTTTTTTCATATTCCACATATAAGCAGCTCATACAACTTAATTAAAAAAAAAAACTCAATCTAAAAATGGGCAGAAGGCCTAAACAAGCAATTCTGCAAAGAATACATGGCCAATAGGCACATGAAAAATTGTTCAGTACCACTAACTATCAGAGAAATGCAAATCAAAACTACAGTGAGGTATCACCCCACTAGTTTTTAAAGCCAGACATTCTAAGGGCTCATCTTGCTGGTGTGGGTGTGGGACCCCTGGGCTGTGGGACCCCCCTCACGTGGGGCTTGGACTCTTTGCTCCTCAGCAGGGAGTCTCTTTGACAATTGTTTTAACATCCCTTCCTGTGTGTGTCTGCCCCTCCTATGCGTCTCAGTGTGCCTTTTCTTTATATCCTTAGTTGTAGAAAATATGTTCTCCTAGTCTTCAGGTCATTCTCAAAAATAGTTGTTCTGTATGTAGTTGGAGTTTCGGTGTGTCCGTGGGAGGAGGTCAGCTCAGGGTGTTCCTCTTCTGCCATCTTTATCTGGAACCAACACTGTCTCTGTAGATTTGAAACTTTGACAGGAACTCATGATTCATAAGCTATATTTATACTGTGTGGCCTAGAACATTTGGATATAAAAATCTTATGTCTAAATAATGTTTTACCACACTCAAAGCAGTTGCGGGTAGGGTAGCAGAATTAGCATCTTTTAGTAAAGAAATTATTAATATCTTACTGTAAACTAGCTAGTTTAAAATTTTATATATGGGCAAAATCCCTTTTGTCTACTTCCCTAAGGGTAACTATCTTTATCTGTTGGGTCAATATATTTTTCCATGTATTTGTGTATTTAAAATAGGTCTGTAGAAAATGGTAGATTTCCATAGGAGTGCGTGTCTTAACAAATGGCATCCCATTAGATGTTTCTTAGTCCCGCGTGCTTTATTCCCCTCAGTATTAGGTTGTGGAGATGTGTGTGTGTTAGTACATAATGACTTGTTTTATTAAAAATTGCTCCATACTGTTCCATCGTATGGCTAGGTTATAATTTATTCAGCCATTCTTCTGCTTCAAGGCATTTTGGTTGTGTCTGTGGCAAAGGAAACAGACTCATAAACTAACTCAATGACTTGTCTACTATCGTAGGACCAGGAAGTGATGGATGGAGACCAATTATTTGGTGTGTGAGCAGAGCCTGTAGAGAACTTTCTGTGCCGATTCAAATGTTCTTTCTGTGTATCTCCATGTCTATATGGGATGATGGATATGTGTCCATTACCACTGGTAGCCACTCCACCATGTGTGGCTGTAGAGCATATAAGATGTGACTAGTTTAAATGTAAATGGGAACTTGTGACTAGAAGCTGTTATGTTGGACAAAGCAGGAGAAGCTTTATGTAAATATGTAATTTTAATGTAACATTTATGGCCAAAGAATACCAAAACTCTGAAAGATGGGAGTGTGACTGTGTCCTGCAATTTATGTCCCCTGCACCTGGCATACAGTCGGTGTTCAATAAATGTTTATTGGCTCAAAGTCACTGAGGAGGCGTAGGAAGTTGTGGTTTAGGCTAGGCAGGATGTGTGTGTGTTTTCCTTTCTCCCTGATCTTCTATTCCTTACCAGAATGTGCTTTGATTAGGGCTTTTTAGCTTCACCTGCTTAATCCTCATCCTGTATAATTATGCAGTATCATGCTGCTTACTGGCACGAGGGAAGACCTAGCCTCCGCCGATATGGTCCTCTTATCTTATTTGTCAATAAAAACAGAGAGGATCTGAAATATAAAATTCACTTGAATTTACATTTAAATTAAAACAAAGGCGAGAAGACATTGGCGGGGGGCGCTAATTAAAGTGAGTATAGAAATTGGAATATCTTTATGCATTTTTGTTAATCCACACCACAGATACTTATCTGGTGTTTTCATTGCTTCTCCATAAAATGATGGCTTTTTTAGCTAGAAAGGGAAAAAATCAGCTGTTTTGTCCCCTCCCATCAAGCTTTTTTGTTCTAATTGACATATGAAATCCCCCTGAATTATTGAAATGTGTCTGTAATACACATTGGGGATTTGGGAGAAGAGATGGGGGAATTATTTGATTAAAGCTATGATTTCTTGGATCTTAAAACAGAAACTATTTAGCTGGTAAGCATTCTTCCTTTTGAATTTTCTACTGGCATATTCAGGGCTGTTTTGTTGTAGGAACTGTATTCTACCCATTTATCAAAATCCATCTCTATAGAGATAACATGGAATAGTTTCATGATAAAGTGAGATTAATGTATAGTACCATGAAGGTTAATTTATTTTGTCAAAGAGAATGCTTTCTAAACATTGGGTTTAAAAATGATTAATAAGACAAAAGCGTAGGAGTGGAAGATGGTTATTTTTTAAAGGTTTGTTTTTTTCTGTCAGTGATGCTAGAATGTCTTTTCTGAGACGTCACATTTCGCTTAGTTAAGGACAAGAGTTACTGCTCGTCCTGCAGACAGCTTTCATGGCCTTATGGATCATGTGTTGATACACTGTGTCTGTCTTTAAGATGTGAGTTCACAGGTTTTGTTACTGGCTGTGTTCTCTGTGCCACCTCAACGATGAAGCAGTCTTCTGAGTGGTTTTTACTCCGCGGTGGTCAGGTGCATGACAGCGAGGTATCCGTTTAAAAAGCACTTTGGGAGTTGGAAGGACATACCCTTTGCATATGTTGGTTCATTCATCGAGTTTTAATTTAGCACCTTTGTCCCTGGCATGACCTAGATGCTGGAGGGTGGCATGATAATTGGACTCCTTGAATTAGATGATTCCTAGAAGCCTAGAGTTTACTGGGAAAGACTGACAAACGAGCACGGGAAGCCATGGGCCTGACTTCAGCAGGCAGGAGGGGACGAGGGAGCACCCGGGCGTGAAGTGCACGAGCGTGAATGGGGCAGACTCGGGAAGAGGGGGCAGCCCGTCTGCCCTGGAAATGGTAGGCGACAAAGCAGGAGGTGTAAACAGCTTGACGTTAGAGGTCTTAGGTCGAGTCCAATTTTAGGACTTAATGCCTGCCTTCTGGGGCTTTTTAATCAAGGAGAACCCAGAGTCTGCCAGTAAGGGTAAGAGGTACTGAGAAGAAACTTCATGTGAAATAGCCTGAGATGTCTGAGAAGGAAAACAATGTGACCTCTGAATTTGACAGGTCCAGTAGGGTTTCATGGTGGGTCTGGGATTAGCCAGGATTTTTGTGTCTGTGGAGGACAGAGAGAGGGGACATGTAGACATTAGACTTGTGTCATGGCCCACAGTGGAGGCGGGGAGGGAGACATGGAATAGAGGTGACACGGTGTTTACTAGGAACTAGTGCTAGTTTCCCCAGCCAAAGCTCTGATGGGGTCTGATGAGCCAGCACAGGGTCTCACTCTGGGCTGAGTACCTGTAGGCGGTAACTGTAGACGACCGCAGATCAGCGTTTCTCAGCCAACGGAGATCTGCTCCCCCTTGGGGACATCTGGCAGTGTCTGGGGATACTGCTGGTTGTTGTGCCGGGGGACAGGGCGCTACTGGCATCTAGCAGGTAGAGGCCAGGGATGTGGGCCGTTTTCCTACAGCGAGGAGTCAGCATCTGGCCCCAAATGTCGGTCGTGCTACAGTCGAGAACCCCTGCCTCAGACTCTCTGCTCCACGTGGATGCGTTTGTGGGAGACGGCGTTGGGCTGAGAAAGTCTATGCACACTCACCTAAGGGGAGTGTACTTTGTGCGCCATTTGTGAAATGAGTGAACAAGTGGAACATTCTTTAAAAAGGCCCTGTAACTACTGCTTTTATGCACGTTACCCGGGTCCGGCTGGAATCGAATTCTTCTCTTAAATAATAAGAAATAGAAATTGGCGAGGCTTTCCCCCTACCTATCTCAAAAGTTAATAAGTGGTGTAATTTTTAAAGAACACGGTGAGTGTCTCGAAATAACAACGGTAAGTGCAAAACAGCTGAACAGAAAAACATTAAAATCTCAGAGCACATTCTTGTGACTGTTTCCATTTTCTCGAGGATGTATATTCTAGGAAGACGTGTTCTTAATCTTTCTGTCCGTAGTTTCAGTGTAAAAATACGCTTTTCTTTAGAAAAGCCTGAACTCTGTAAATACAACCCAACTGAATCAACAAATGAGAGACCAACTTGAGAAGTGAGCCTGTCAGTCTTATTCAAAGGTGAGCTTGTCTGAATAGCTATATAAATACATGCTGTGTTTTAGATGACGGAGTGGTATTTATTTGGGACAAGGCATGGGGGAAAAACTCCTCCATCTGTTTCATACAAGAGGGTATAGAAAATGCACCAGCAGCGAAGTAGCTACTCCATCACGTTACATTTTCACCTAAAAAACATGATGGAAGGCACTAGTTGCTGCCGCAGAACCAGGGCTTCACTGTTTTTTTGTTTGTTTTTTCATTTCCTTTCTGCATAAAACTAGAAATTTGTTATAGCTTGGCAGCTTGAAGACAGGGACTTTTTGTGTGCATTTTCCTAGGTCAGGAAGGCATGGGGCTTTTAAAAGAATTTTATAAATAGAAGTGACAAGACACTTTCTCATTTAGAGTGTATTACGGTATTTTGTAACAGGAGGAGAAAAATGTATCCCTCCTACAAACTGGTCTTCCTGTGGAGACAAGACTCAGTGAAGTGGGCAGGTGTTCTGTATTTTAATAGAATCCTATTTCTGAGTCCTGGGTCTCAGCTCCCAGTCCTACGCAGGGTGCGCTCACAGCTGGGACTTCTGGGCGCCTTCAGCACCTTATTCACTGTCAGGTCAGACCCTCCGTTGGTTTTCGCCGTAGCTGTGAGTTCCTTAGTCCCTCACCCTTCACTCCTAAAGGAATCTGAAACTTACATTTTGGCTCCGGTGATGGCGCTTACTGTCTCCCTTTCCTGCAAGAACATTTGGGATGAAGTCTTCCTTAAAGAAAACTTCACTCTCTATCAAGTGTCTGCCTGCAGGGCCCTCCCTCAGTGGGTTCTTCTCTCACATAGGAACACGGTGTATTTCTGACAAATAGAAATAATTTAAATTCCAGGGCAGCATGCTATTTGAAGGCGCCTATGGAGATCTGTCTTTCAGATTATCTCCCTGCATTTTCCAGTTAAATGAAAGGACAGTGACATGATCTTATAAGGGCTTGATCGTATATGTTTCTTTCCCTCTTGTGTTTATGTAAGTAAATTACATTTAAATCCTAAACAAAATATTAGCCAAATAATGCTTTATTTTCTTTCTAATTAAGAAATGGCATATTTTTCTGTGATGGATGCATGAATCCATCATTTTTTCCCGCCTCAAGCTCCTTTTCTAGATTTGGCATCGGATTATCTTGGATTCCCAGGGGTCCAGTAAGGAAGGACTAGCACTTCTCTGCTATGAGGTTGTGATAAACTTTCCTCTGTAGGGAGTTTATTCCCAGATTTCTCACCTCCCTCTTTTGGTCTACTCCCTCAGAGTAATGATTCAAAAGAATGGATGTAGTAAATTCTTTCATCATCCTCTACCAGACTCATTCCTCTAGGGACACAGATTTTCCTGCCTTATTGCACTACCTTCCTCAGAAACTTTCCATGGCTCCCTACTGCGTAGAGAGTCAAGTCTTGAGTTGGTCTTGACAGCCCCTCAAGGTTGCTCCCCAAACCACCCTCCTCAACTGAACATCCCTCGCTTCCTTGCTGACCCCTCGCCTCCTCCCCAGGGTTCTCCTGCCTTCCAGGTGGCCACTCCCTGTCTCACTGCCCCTGCTGCCTTCCCTCAAACCCATCACCAGCCCCCGTCAAGGCTTCTTTTGAATCATCCATGTAGCTCTGAGACCTGTCAAGAGTACAGAGGTTTCCCCTGCTGATCGGAAGCAAGTTTGTGTGAGGTACAGTTTTAAAGATTAAAAAAAAAAAAAAAAGGTATTTCAAATGTAGCTTTAACTCTGTGTAAATATAACAAAGCTCTGTCAACATTTATATAACTTGTCCAGTCCTGCAGATGGTATTTTAAATTGAGGGCTGGGAACTGTGTCTTACCTTTATATCCACTTGGGACCATTGCAAGGTATTCAGAAAAAAATGAACGACTGGTCAGTGCTATGAATACGGTCAAGTCTATGTAGCACTGATTAAACTGTTACTGTAAACTGTGATCTAGGTGGAAAGACAGATGGATAGAGAGGAAGGGACTCTAGATTCAGTTACCTCCTCCCTGACTGCACACTTGGTGGGGAGCTCTGGGTTTTGTTTCTAGAAGCATCTGCCACCTGGTCTTGCTTCTGAAGGTGGTTGGGACAATCACAGGGTAGATCATACATAAAATTGTACGGAGCTGTGTCATTTTCAAGGCACTTTTAAGGCGAGATGGCTGTGTGGCTGGGGGCTGAAGAGAATGCAAGTTTCTCTGACTTGGCCCCAGTGCGCCCACCCACTCCAGGTCAGTGTCAGGCTCTGCTCTGTGCCGTTCTCCATGCTGGCACCTTCTGATATAAACAGCAAATGGTTGCTGTAGGTCACAGATCTGCCTCACTTAGGTCCTACTGGTCTGGATGGGACTAAATGGATAGTAGCTCAGTATTCGGCCAGAATCTGGAAGGGTGGCTGCATGCGGTGAAGACGCAGCATGTGGTCACTTCGGCCAGCAATGGAGCCATCCTGTGCCCTCATCGTGCCACGCGGCATTATTTGCCTGACAGGAGGAGTTCTGAGCGCCCTGTCTTGCTGTGTTACTGACGTTTGTGGCTGCGTATGCACAAGGAGTTGTTTCCAGTAGGGATCTCTGGTGTGAGGGAGGGGTACCTATGAAGGGTTAACAGGGAGGCGCCGGCGTTAGCCTGCCTCCGATCAAATGCAGCTTGGCTCCTTGCAAAATGCGTGACTTTTCGCTGAGTCACTTAATACCACTGGGCCTCCATTTTTCTCTTCTTGATAAAAATGCAGAAAAAAAATCACATTTTTTACCTCAGTGTTGCAGTAAAAATAGATAAGCCTAAACGTCTTTGGAGCATTTTCTGCTGTGTCTGGCCCTCCAGGAAAAGTAGCTAGGAGGATTTACAGGGATACCTCGTGTTCCTGAACTTCACACATAACTGCGTTTTTGCAAATTGACAGTTTGAGGCAACTCTGCATCAAGCAAGTCTAGCGGTGACATGTTTCCAACTGCGTTTGCCCATTTCATGTCTCTGTCACATTTTGAGAATTCCTGCAATATTTCAGACCCTCCATCAGCAAAAAAGAATATGACTTGCTGAAGGCTCAGATGATGGTTAGCAATTTTGCGCTATAAAATGTTTTTTAAATTAAGGTATGTACTTTAGAAAAAAAGATATAAGGCTCTCACACCTTTAATAGACAACATTATAGTGTAAACGTAACTTTTAGATGCACTGGGAAATCATAAAATGGGTGTGACTCGCTTTACTGTGGTAGTCTGGATTTCTCCAGGGTATGCCTGGATAAAGACCTTCTTGGACTTGAGTTTCAAACTCCTCAGGCAGCGGTAGTTTGAGAAGAAACACATACCCCGATGGATTTGATTCAAAGTGTTGCTGTGTCACCAAGAAAAATAAGGTGAATCTACTCCTACCCCCTGAATCCACACACACCACCCCGGCTTTGGATTCTGTCCTGTACCAGCCTGCTGGGTGGGCTCTCCTGTGAAAATCCATCACAGTCCTTTTTGTCCTTTGAATTTAGGGGAATAACCAGTCTAGTTGGTGGTTTTTCTTTACTTCTCTTCATCTGCCTACAAACCCAGAGGGCTGGGGTGCTACTTTCTGCTTCACGGGGTGAAAACGCCCATCATTTTCTTGGAAGACTGCTGCGGGGATGGTGAGCTAAAGGGAAATGGAAATCGCAGTGGAGCTAATGAGTCTAGGAAGTTGGCACGGGAGGGGGTGCCAGGGTCCCCCATCCTCACTTTGTGTCTAGTCGTTGACTCAGGTGGCTACCCACCGCTTGCTGGAAAGGCATGGAGCGATAAGCACCTCATGTGATGGAAACGTTTTCTGTGTTTAGTCTTTGCTGTTGACAACACGGTATCAGCGTCCACCGTCAGCACCTGCAGCCAGCGACGAGGAGCACGATGATAGCTAACGCTTTCCGACCACAAAGCAGACTGGCCCAAAGTCAGACAAGACTGCCACGTGGATTGGCTTTCTCCTCTTGCCCTTCTTTAGCAAAGCTCTATTTTTATCCCCCTTGTACAGATGAAGAAACTGAGGCTGAGCTCACAATCGCTAATCCAAGGTCATTCACAAACTTTATCAGTTAGCCAACCGCAACAACAGAAATAACTTTGTAAAAGTAGAAGGCTGGTTGGATTAAATTTACTTACAGTGAAATCTTACGAGCATCTTTGAAGCCAGCATACTGATCTGTGGTGAGCTTTAGGTTGTCCGTATGTGGAGGAAGAAAGTGTCACAAATGTTATCTGGCCTTTGTTTTCCAGCTTCCATCGTGATTCAGAAATGGTGGTGTCACATGAATCCTTGTTTGGAAGGAGAGGATTGTAAAGTCCTGCCAGATTACTCAGGGTGGTCCTGTAGCAGTGGCAATAAAGTCAAAACTACAAAGGCAAGTACAGACGCAACACAACTGTCATTTACAACCTCAGCACGTGGCTCCCTGTGGGGGCCTCCCCCTTCATCTCATGGCACCATCAAGACGGCAGCGTCATTTTAGGTTGACCAACCTGCTTGGGCGGGGCCCTCCGAGAGTTTGGCCTTTTGAGAAGCCCATTTCACAACATCACCCTTACTTACTGCCAGATTTTATAGAGCAGTGATTTCGTGGGGGAACTCGTTATTTTAGGCAGGGCCACTGAATTCATTTCAGCTCCTTCACGGGCCGATTTAAAGAAAAGGTTTCCGAGTTGACAGTCCCATGTATAAAACAGCATGGCCACAGTCCACCTCCCGATGAGTTACTGAAACAGAAATACCTTGTGCCTGGGAGGAGATTTAATGGTTGAATTCTCTAATTCAAGCCTTATAAGTCAATAGCTTCCTCCCCGAATCATGCTCTCTCCAGGGCTGTCTCTGAAGGACTCCACTGTCTGCCCAGTTTTTGAGTCAGAAATACAGCTTCTCCCTCATCTCCCCCTGTCCAGTCTGTTATGTTTGTCTTTGGGGCTGTTCCTCCCCACTGCCTCCACGATCCTGCGTCACCGCGGCTGCAGCCCCTGTGCGTCTGCCCCCGCGTCTCACTGGATGATTGAGGTTGCTCCCCCTTGTCCGCTCTTGACCCCTCCAGCCTGTCCTCTGTATGGTGGCCACAGGCACCTCTGTGAGCCGCAGGTCTTCCAAGCTAGTCTACCCCCACGTCTTTCAGTGGCCTCTCGGTGTTCCTGACTCAGCTCGCCCCTGTCTGGCCCTCAGGAAGTAACCTGGCGAGCTACCTTCCTTTCTTGTTTCTGCTCTAACCCCCTGGCCTTCTGTCAGTCCTTCTTACGCAGTCACGTTGTATCTTCACTGATGAGATTCACGGCCCCGTATCTCTAAGCATGTGCTGTGGTAACATTTTACATGGCCTGCTATACTTACTTGCTTCATCATGACAGTTTTCTGTCTAGGAGGAGAGCTGTGAAGTCAGGGCCCCTCGCTGTTTCGCTGACCCTCATCCTCCCAAAGCCAGCAGAATGTCTCCGTAACTCTTTCTTGAATGAAAATAAAACGGGTCATTCTAGGGTTATAATGAGCTCGACATATTGGATTGGAATGACTGTTTCGTTCTGGATGCTGTCAGCTTTAGCCCCTGAGGAGGTATAATATCTCTTGAATAGTTCCTTGTCTTGCTTACATTTTCACCTTTATGAGTCTTTTGAATTACCCGAGTTCTCAATCATCTTCAACCACTGAGGTCAAGAGCAGGTGAGTCCCCCTGTGTGTGTAGAGAGAGATTTATTCTATAAAATTTGTTTATTGTAATATTTACATATAGTGTCATTAACAAAAGAGTAAATCTAGACCATTATCGAATCAAAGCATATAAAATAAATTTTTATAGTAAGTTTTTAAATAAATATGAATTTTATCTACAGGTAGCTAAAAATAGCTAGATACAACATTTATCATATCCCAGATTATCAATAGGATAGAGTTAACTGATTATTATAATCCAGGTAAAATACTCTCAAAATAAAGAGCATTTTAACAATTCCTTGTCAACTAACTTATCCTTGTTAATGATAACTAGGTTAAAGGACCAGACATAGGCTTTTGTATCCAGGACAGCAGAAGTTCCTGGAGTCATTGGTTGGTGGAGGATGGAGGTTAAACCCTCCCATCTTTTTTTTTTTTTTTTAAACACTCCTCTTCTAAAGCACTCCTCAGCAACTTCTAATCTATGGAAACCCACGTGTGCTTTTTAAGAAAACCCTGCCTTAAGATAATTCCACTTTCCTTTCCCAGTGGGCTGCCTGCCGCCCCCTCTTCCCTAACCTCTTCCTAAATCAATCTTGGACTTGCCAGTGAGCTACAATCTTCTATCCATCCATGATAGAAAATTTTCCTTTCAGTCATTTTTCTCGCAGACTAAGAAATCACATTTGGGGAGATTATACTTGTACTGATTCTTACCTATAAATATGAAATAAGAGCACGAGCCTCAGGCAGCTGTGCTCCAGGAAAGACCGCGCCGTCTCCTGCGCCAGCAGCCCGCTCTGTATTTATGTGCCGTTAGCGACGGCGTTTGCAGGGAGGCAAGCCTTCAGGGGCATTCTGGCTGCACATGCTGGGGATGTAAGTTTGCTCTCGCTAAATCCTCAACGGTAGTGACATTTCAGTTAGCACTTCGAAAAGTTGTAGAAGCATAATACCGTTCCCCCAGCCATCATGAGACTTGGCTGTCTTTTTTTTTTTTTCCCATTAGCAATACGGCACTGGAGAATAATCTCGATGTCATAAAACTTTGTTTCCTTTATTAATCCAAGTCAGCGCAACTTGAACTGCATAAAATATTTTACATCTTTATGGATCTTACGCACATAGAGTAAATTCACCCGTGGCGCTGTGACTGGCATCAGTGAAGAGCGTGCTGCCCACGGAAGCTCTTTTTTAAAAAAAAACAACTGACACTGGACCTCACCCCACAGGTGAGACAGCTGTCCTGTAAAGGCAGAGCAACTGCCTCCCTAGAGGAGGGTATTAACTGTGTCACAAAGTAGTTGCCATCGTGCTTAACTGTCCATGCACAGCAGCGACAGCACACAGAAAGGCCGAAAAATAAGATTGTCTGCAGGAAGCCACCTATGTCAGAATTTTACTTTCCATTTCAATGCAAATGTGGAAAAGTTAGCAGTCCACTTGAGATCTTAATAGCCTTAGATGAAGGGGGGACAGCAGAGGGGACAGTACCCAGGAAGGCTGGCATTGAGTGTCTCCTGCATGTAGAGTGTTCAGTATCCCTGGAGAGGCTGCAGCTGCTACGCTGTGGGAGAATATAACTAACTTTCTGTCATCCAGCCTCGGTTTTCCTTGATTTAATTCCGAGTTTCACTGCATTCTCTGTGCTAAATCAATTTTCTGTATTTGAGTTGCCAGTTGTAACTGGGCAGTGTCTTTGCACCAAAGGCAATGATTTGCCAGCTTTTTGTTGTTTGCAAATAGAAGCAAATCACACTGAATTTCGATAAGTTCTAGATTTTTAGATTTTTAAACGTTGTTATTCTAATAACAGCCACTAAGGGTGAAGAGGTAGCTGTTTAGAGCAGTAATTCTCAGCGAGGGGCACTTTTGCCCTCATGGGGACATTTAGCAATGTGTAAAGGCATTTTTCATTGTTTCACATTGGGGAGGGTGGTTGCTATGGGCACTGTGTGGTTAGAGGCCGGCAATTCAGCTGAACATCCTATAATGCACAGGACCGTCCCCAAGACCAGAGTCCCAGAGGCCCACATGTCAGTAGTGCTGAGGTTGGAAAAGTCTGCTTTATAGAATAGTGGATTTTTTCCAGTAACCTACCTGATTCTATTACTTCATCTTTTTCTTCAAAGTTTCTATTAACTGTCTAAATGTTTCCAGTATTTCGTATTGAAAAACTAGAGGGAGGGGCCAGCAAGCAAACAGTGGGCCTTCCCTTCACTTCCCTCGAGGTCCACGGTGACCAAGTCCTTCTGGTGTCTTCCTCACGCGACCCTCTAACTGACACCTTCCTTTCTCTCTGTCTCTTGGGCTGCCGTCCCGGGTCATCCTCATCCTCCCTACCACAAAGGTAAAACAGTTCAGTGGTATCAGTGGCTACAGGAAACTCATTTGGAGAACTTGTGAAAAACACAGTTTGGAGCCTCATTCTAGGCTAGTCTGGGAAGGAGCTTAGAAAACCATACCTGAAAGAAGTTGCTCTTAGGGTGACTGTGATGAGCACAGAGTGTGCGGGAACCACTGGCTTTCCGAACTCCCCACCTGCTCTCTCTTCTTGCCTTTAACTGGCCTACCCTTGGCTTTCTGTGCTGCCAGAGCCCACCCCCTGCCCAGGTTTCTCCCTGGTTAGGGACCATGGATGGATCCCCGTTGGTTACTGACAGAATATATGGACTAGAAGCATCCGGGGATGGTCCTCTACTGCCGCTCCCCGAATAGGCCGCGTATTTCCTTACCCCACTGCCGCCTCTTCATCTCTTCCCACTTCTGAAATTGTACGTGTCCGTCAAGGTCGAGCTGAGATGACTCTAATCCTGAGGTCTTACCTTCCCTGCTCCCTGTGGCCAGACCCTGAACTCTCAAGGGTACCCTTTTATGTGAGAGTGGAGCGAATGCTGACATGCTAGCAACCTTTTATCCAGCAAAGTAACAATGAACCTTTCATGTGCAATCAGCAGAACAAGAATTTTCCAAGAAAATAAAGCTGTGAGTCTCTTACTATCCAAAGCTCAGTGCAGACAGGCTTCCAAACGTGCTGGGCGTGGAGCATGAGCTTCCTCCAGGGAGAAGCTTTGACGGATGACATCCTTGGTGTGGACTGACCCCTGGCCAGCTGTACACATGGTGGAGTTTTAGAGAGATGCACAGAAGATCCAGAAAGAGCTGACATGACAGTAGCCAGCACTTCCTGAGCACTATGCACATGACTGGCACCCGGCCACGTGCCTCACCTAACTCATTCCTTCGTCACTACGACTGCGGGGGGCAGGCATTGTAGTCTTCTGTTTAGCAGAGGAAGAACCTTAGAGAGAGACAGCCCTCCCATCTCAGAAAGTCTGGTTGCTCAAGCCGAAGGCCCTGGGGTCATCCTCAATTCTTCCTTCTGTTCCATCCTTTATTTTATGTGTCACAAACCCTGCTTGCTTCGTCTTTCAGCACTTCAGCCAGAGTGACCCCTTTAAGTTGGAAGTCCGGCCCTGCATCCCTTGTCTCATCTTTGCTCTTTTCCTGACTGAGGCACAAAGCCCTTGCACTCCCCTCTCCCTGCAAAGTTCTTTTGCCAGGCAGTCAGGGCTCCCATCTTTGCATGAAATGTTTGCACAGATGTCTCCTTCCTTGACCACCCTCTAGAAAATGGTAGCCCTCTACTCTGCCTGCCCCAGTACTTTTCTCCATTATGTCACTGTACTTTTGTCCATAGCACATCACCTTCTGACAGACTATTTACCTGTTTGTCCAGCTCTCGTCTGCGAGCCAAACCAGCCCTTAGGTCACAGGCCGTTTGAAGGAAAAAAAAAAAAAAAAAGACAAAGAATGAGTTCTACATTTTTATATGGTTGAGGAAAAAAAAAGCAAAAGGCATATATTTTGTAACATATGAAAATTATATGAAATCCTCATGTCAGTGTCTATAAATAAAGTCCTATTGGGACAAAGCCACGCCCATTAGTTGATGTACTGTCTGCGGCTGCCTGTGTGGTGTAAATGCAGAAGTGAGGAGCTGTGATAGTAACTCTGTGGCCAGCAAACTGGAAAAGCTTTATTGTTTATTGTTTTCCAGGAAAGGAATGCCAGCTACTATTCTAGCTCTGTTCCATGAAGACAGGGTTTTTATTTTGTTTGCTATATAGTATCCCCAGCACAGAGAAAAGAGCAGTTACATTGTAGAATGCAGAAATAAAGGCTGTAAGTAAGTCAGAGGTTTGAATAAATACCTGATTACTTCTAAAGCCCAGGAAGGATGAGTATGCGAGCAAATAATGTAATTTACTGTAAAAGCAGTCTCATAATGTAGACATGGTAGTCTTACGCTTTAGTTGACCTTTCCCTAGCTGGTATATGGACGATCTAACCTGTAAAATTTCTTACATGATGATGAATTCAAACTAGAGAAACTGCAAGTCTGTTTTCTTAGATCAGAAGTAACCTGGGTGCCTAAACAAACATGGAAGAAGCAATAAACTCCTCAATGGATGTATTTTTCCAGTAAATACGGTAGCTTTGTAAAATAACCTGTTTTTTGAACCTGAAAGTTAACCACCTTAAAAAAGGAGCAAAGGTGACTACAAGACAGAAAAAAATGTACTTTTTATTTGTAACTTTTCCACCTTCTAACTTAAAAGACAAATGTATAAAGCAATAATTATAAATCTACATTCATGGGAACACAATTTACAAAGATATGATCTGTGACAATAACAGCATGGTGGTAGAGAAATGAAGCTGTAAAGAGCAAAGGTTTTTTTAACTGAAATTAAACTGATATTAATCCAAGCTAAATGAAACAGATAAGCTTCACAAGCTAATAAAAATTCTATATAGCTCTAAAAACAAAAAGAGCAAAGGCAACATTCTGATCCTGACATACACTAATGTGTATCAGCATTCATTTGAAAAACTTTTGGTGCCATTAACAGAGCAGGCTTATCACGCAAGAATTAACCTGCCGGGCAAGGAAGGTAGCTAAGCTGATGGGGCTTGCATAACCCCGCAAGATACAGAGCTAAGATGCGGTGTGCCATGTTGTGGAAGCCTTTGGGTGGGCGTGTTTTTCTTTGCAATGTAAAAGCAAGAACTGTAAAGAATTTGAACAGCTGGTTTGGTGAAGCTGGTTACGGATAAAGGTGCAAACTGCTAAACTCTGTGCATGTGACACAGACAGGGCTTTATGGGTCCAGTAACAGGAAGGAAGATGTTTGGTGGGGATGCTGTGCTGAATGCTCTCTTATAAAATTTGTTTTAGGTAACACGGTAGCAAAGAGAGAGAGACGTGTGGTCCTTTCCTGGTGGAGCGACAGGATTCAGAGCGCTTGGGTTTGGACTGCTGGCCCGGCCTCTCTGTTGGAAATTGCCTTGGATTTCAGCAACGTCACATTTGCATATTTGTGCTGTGAAGAGTGGCATTCACTTAGGTGTCCCAGCCCTCTCTGCTTCATGATTTTATGACATTGAATTGCAACTGTGGGCTGCCATATCCTGACATCCTGTCTGGATTACTGAGGAACAGACCTCCGAGAAACCCTGGAGGAACAAACTGGAGACTTCAAAATGCATCACTGCCAAAGGACTATTTGGTCTTCAGTTTCTTTCCACCTTTACAAGAGAGCATCCTCGTTCTCTTCCTCCTTTGAACTCTTCCTTCGTCCCCTGCACTCAAGTTGGTTGAAAGGGGTCCAAACTGGCAAAAGCATCTTTGCAGATGTAGCTTCCTTAATGAACTCTGCTGAACCGGTGATGAAAATTTATTTTATAAACGTTGAAGAATAGATGATGGACTTATTGGGGTTATTGTGTGTGCTTTTGTATTATTGCTTCTGATGATTTAAAAATCTTTGCATTGTGAGTTCCACTGGCAAGTTATTAGCACAAGTGAAATGGGAGCATCCTAATGCGTGTGCACCGTCTTACTGGGTGCTACGCAAGCCTGTGGACGGCAATGTTTTGTAACCAAAGCTCTGTCATGAGCTACCCACGACAGAAGTAAACCTGTTGGGATTTTTATGGCTTAAGTGTAGTCAGGTAAGTCATTAAAAAATATACGAGAGTCTGTTTTAGATCAAGGGTGATTTCTTAGATTCAGTTTATGTCAAACAAACATATTAAAATATTTTGTTACCTGTGAGGCAGAAGTCCTTAAATGCAGAATTTTTAGACTGTAACTGATTTATTCTTAGCTCCTTCCCTCCTTATTAGTCATGTGTGTTAAATGTAAGTAAAATCTGAGTCATTTTTTTTTCCTTGGTTTAATGATTTTGCAGTCCGTGCGTCTCCACATATTCTGAAATGCTGTCATGCAGAAACCTATTACAGATGACAAGTAACTGACCCAGATTTTAAATGTATAATGTTATTAAAACACATACTACTATAATGATATAAATTTTATCTATTAAGAGATGCCAGAAACACACTTTCTGCATTGTTAAGTATCCCTGTTCTTTCACAGTTAGTTATGGGGGGAAAGTAATATTGTTTGTAGTGGTAACAATTACATCTGTTTGATTTTATTCCTCTAGAAGGAATGGACAGAGGTGCGAGAAGTCTGTTTGCTAAATTTTGTTGGAATTTGACTAGATGCTTGCCATAATAATTGTTACTTTTGTCATTAAGTAAAAAAATTCCTTCTACTGATGGTGTATGGTGTATTAATTAATTTTGTGATTATTTTATGCCTTAAGACGGCTTTAAGATCTTAGGCTTGGAAAAAAATTTTTTTAATTAAAAAAAACTTTTACATAAAGTGTAACATTGGAATGTTTCCATTTGGCAAATTTGGCATTGTTATGGAGAGTACTACTCTGTTCCTGCTGCCAGACCTAAGGAGCAGCAAGGAGAAGTTAAAATGTAGGGAGTTTTTTTTTTCTTTTTTAAGAAAATAAACTGGAGAGAGAGAGGAAGGAGACAGGAGAGGCAAAACTGGCTGAAGGAAAATAAATAACAACTGCCAATATAGAAAAGTAACTATGTATCTATGTATGTATGTTTATTTATTTATTTATATTTTTATTGAAGAATAGTCAGTTTTACAATGTTGTAGCAAGTTCCGGTGTACAGAAATCAAACTAGAGAAACTGTAAGTCTGTTTTCTTAGCTCGTAAGTAACCTGGGTGTCTACAAATGGAAGAAAGAAACTTCTGTTTGGCCCTTCCTACCCCTTTTCTCCTGCTGGTAACCATAAGTTTGTTTTCTATGTGAGTCTGTTTCTGTTTTGTAAATAAAGTTTGTTTTGTTTTTGTTTTTTTAGATTCCACATATAAGTGATGTCATATGTCATTTTTCTTTCTCTTGCTGGCTTACATCACTTAGAATGACATGCTCCAGGTCCATCCGTGTTGCTGCAAATGGCATTATTTTATGATTTTTTTTTATGGCAAAGTGGTATTTCATTGTATAAGCATACCACACCTTACTTATCCAGGCATCTGTTGATCGTGAGGTTAGGTTGGGTCTATGGTTTGGGTATTGTAAATAGTGCTGTTAGGAACACTGGGGGTGCATGTATCTTTTTGAATTAAGGTTCCCTCTGCATATATGCCCAGGAGTGGGATTGCTGGATCACAGGGTAAGTAAGTCTCCTTTTAGTTTGTTGAGGAATCTGCATACTGTTTTCCACAGTGGCTGCACCGAACTACATCCCCACCATAAATGTAGGAGGGTTCTCTTTTCTCCACACCCTCTCCAGCATTTGTCATTGAGAACTTCTGAATGATGGCCATTCTGAGTGGTGGGAGGGGCTACGTTCATTGTAGTTTTGATGTTTGTTTCTGAGATAATTAGCAATATTGAGCATTTTTTCATGGGCCTATTGGCCATGTATTCTTTGGAGAATTGCTTGTTTAGTTCTTCTGCCCATTTTTGGATTGGGTTTGCTTATTTCTTATTAAGAAAATTAGTTTTAGAATGAAGGCAGAATAGATTTCCAAATGAACACACACAGTTTGCCACCTGGACACTGATGAAAGGATATACTTTAGTCAGAATGAAAATGATCTGAGAGAGAGAGTCTGATGCAGAAAGAGGTGACTGGTTTTAAAATGGTAAATTGTATGTAGGCCAACCTACATGACTACTGAGCTCCACCATAACACTGTGAGAACCAAATAAACAAATTCAGGGACGTTCCAGGGTACAAAATCAATATACGAAAGTCAGTTGTGTTTCTGTACACTATTAACAAAATACCAGAAGGAGAAATACGGATAACAGTCCCGTTTACAATTTCATCAAACAGACAAAACTACCCAGGAATAAGTTAAACCAAGATGGTGAAAGACCTGTTCACTGAAAACTGTAAGACGATGAAAGAGACTGAAGAAAAAACAAACGGAGATATTCTGTGTTCATGGATGGAAAGAATTAATACTGCTACAATGTCCATACTACCCAAAGCCGTCTGCAGATTCAATGCAACTCCTATGAAAATGTCAATGGTATTTTTCACAGAAATAGACGAATCCTAAAGTTTCTATGGAACTGCAAACGACTCCAGATAGTCAAAGCAATCGTGAGAAAGAACAGCAAAGCTGGCGGCGTCATCCTTCCTGGTTTCAAGCTACATTACAAAATTGTAGTCAATCAAACCTGTTTGTTTGAAAGAGGTTTCAACGTAAGGATTGAAACACATATCTCTAAACCCATATTAACACCAGCATTACTCACAGTAAGACGTCAGTCACCGAAGTGTCCGTGGATGGATGATTCCATCAACAAAATGTGGCACATACACAATAAAATAGGATTCACCCTTTAAAGCTAACGACATTCTGACACAGGGTACAATGTAGATGAACCGTAGGGCTATAGAGGGCTATGCAGAACTATAAAAAAGTATATGCACATTTATAATATAATTATAATATATGTATATTTCATGTCTTCTCAAAGCTGTATACAAATAGAATTTGCTTTGAGGAGCCATCCCAGACATCCCCCTGCAGAATATGAGATGTTAAGGAGGAGAGGACAGGAGAGGGAGAGAGGGACTCAGGTTGAAGGCCTCATTCCTACTGAGGGAGGACATCTTCAGATACCACCAGTATGTTTAAAAACACTGGAAAGTAAATATATATGTTAAAAGCAACCATGTCAAAACCACGTCACAAAAGCAGAGAGCACATCAAACGAGTATAGAAAGCCAGCCCTCCCCAGATGCAGTTCATCCAAAATGGCGAAGCCCATCGCCGTGCAGGCGCTGCGGGAGGGCCACACGATAAGCCGCTCTGTCTTGGGGGTTGTGATCTGGACGGGGTTTATTAAATATTAGCATTTTGTATTTCAATTTTCCACATCAAACCAGTAAAAACTTGTTAAAACTAGTAAATGAATTTAGGGAAGGTGCATAATTTAAAACCAACACACAAAAATCAGTTAAGTTTCTGTACACTAATAAAGATTCAGAAATAAAAATTATGAAGACGATCTCACTTAACAAAGTTGTGCAAAAGAAAACACAATGCTTAGGAATAACTAGCCAAGGATATGAAAGGCTTGCACGTGGAAAATTACAAAAGAGTGATAAAGAAATTGATGACACAAATAGAAATATTTTGTGCTCATGTAATATTCTGCTCAAGCAGAATATTACTGAAACATTTTCCAGCCGAAACAGTATACGCAGTGATTGTGATTTCTATGAAATTCGACTGGCACTTTGAACCGTAACACAAAGCAAACAGTTGTTACCATTCATATGGATCCACACAGAACCCAGAATAGCTTAAGAGACGTTGAGAAAGGAGGACACAGAAGGAGGCATCTTGCTCCCTGACTTCCAACTACATCAGAAAGGTCCAGTAAGCAGAACCGTGTGCTCTGGCACAAAAACAAGCACAGAACGCAGCGCTCGACTG